>NW_028230440.1:1135958-1390984 GCF_043228905.1 Azolla caroliniana | reverse complement strand
TCGAAAAGAAGGTCGCCGCAACGAAGATGTTTCTGATCCGGCGTCTCTACAACTTGCGGATGAAAGAATCTGATTCGGTTCAAGCACACCTTAATGAGTACGAAAGCATAAGCTCCCAAATCTCATCTCAGGGGACGGCAATCGAGGATGAACTCAGAGCAATGATACTCATGAGTAGCCTTCCCTCATCATGGGAAACTTTCGTCACAACCGTGTGCAACGCGTCAACCACGGCTGTCAAATACTCCGAAGTCACGAGCGCAATCCTGACCGAAGCAGCTCGGAGAAAGTCTTTCGCCAAAGACTCAACAGACGACGCTTATGTAGTACAAGGTTCGACAGACCGATCGAACATACGAGGAAGAGATTCCTCACGACCGCCGAACAATCAGCGAAGACGGAGCCAGTCACGGGATAACCGAATCTGCAACTACTGCAAGAAACCCGGACACATCAAAGCCGACTGCCGCGCACTCAAGAACAAGAACGACAAGTCTCAGAAATCAGACAAGAAGAGTGGCCGGCATGAGGAGATCAATTACGTCAGCTTCTCAGCTGATGTGCTACCAAACGACCCGAATATACTATCAATCGAAAATCCAGTCGGATCAGAAGTTCTGCTCACGACTGAAGAATCGAGCACATGGCTCTTAGATTCGGGCGCGTCATTTCACATGACTCCTCATCGATCCCAATTTCGGCAATATACGATCCGTCACTCCGACTCAGTTCGAGTCGGCAACTCGCAACACTATGACATCATTGGAATCGGCACAGTAGAGCTCAACCTTACAGGTGGCTCTACACTTGTACTTCACAATGTCCGACATGTACCCGAGCTCTCAAGGCCATTGATCTCAGTCGGACAACTAGATGAAGACGGCATTCGTGCCGGTTTCTCTTCGGGAGGGTGGACACTCCACAGGGGGAACCTCCTGCTTGCCAGAGGACCCAAGATACACTCACTGTATCCGTTACATGTTACGCTCAGAGAGGGTAACCTGTTTTTGGTGGATATTCCTGTGTCATCACTATGGCACAGAAGATTAGGACACCTCAGCAAGGCCGGCATTACGCATCTATCTAGAGCCGGATACATCCCTAAACTCTCCTTCTCGGACCATCAATTTTGCGAACATTGCCAGTATGGCAAACAAGCAGCCGCAACACACCCGACATCAGCACCAAGAGACACGAGACCTCTCGACTTAGTCCACTCGGACGTCTGTGGCCCAATGCCGCATCAGTCTCTCGGCGGTGCCTCTTACTTCGTCACTTTTATTGACGATTCGACTCGAAAGGTGTGGGCTTATCCGATTCGCACCAAAGATCGGGTCTTCTCGATCTTCTCAGATTGGCTCGCTATGGTAGAAAATCAAACCGACCGAAAACTGAAATGCTTTCGGACAGACAATGGGGGAGAGTTCAAATCAGAAGAATTCGTCAAATTCTGCCGACAACGCGGCATCCGACGTGAATTTACGGCACCACACAGTCCGGAGCAAAACGGGATTGCCGAACGCATGAATCGGACAATCCAAGAACGGATAATTTCCATGCTCCAACACTCCGGACTGTCGGATGGCTTCTGGGCAGAGGCGCTACTCACGGCAGTACACATAATCAATATGTCGCCAAGCAGACCTCTAGGACTTCAAATTCCTCAGGAACTATGGATCGGCAGTAAGCCGAATTACGACAAGCTGAGGATCTTCGGATGCGAGGCGTACGCCCTTATTCCGAAAGATGATCGCCAAAAACTTGCACCTCGGTCCAGGAAATGCATTTTCCTTGGATATGGATCAGACGGCGAAATGGGATACCGACTCTGGGACCCCGAACGCAGACAAATCGTTCGAAGTTCGGACGTTGTGTTCAACGAGTCGGCTATGACTCCATCAGTCGAAACACCGATCGAAGTCCGAAGGGTAACATTTTCCGATGTGCCGACCCTTCAAGAAGGCCCCGCTCTTAACACACGGTCAGCTTCACGGGTAGCTGAACCTTACACTACTGACTCGGACAACTCCGACTCGGCACAGCAGAATAGTCCGCTTTCGGACCATCCGAACTCGATACCCGATGCGACCAGTCCAATCATACCTCGACGATCCGAGAGACTGTCGCAACCTCCGGAGAGGTATTCTCCTGGAATTTTCTTCACCGACGCCGGCGAACCGACGTCTTACGAAGAAGCATCGACATCTGTCGATTCCGCCACCTGGCATCTGGCGATGGAGTCGGAAATGCACTCCATTCGGGCAAACAAGACTTGGGATCTGGTCGAATTACCTAGGAACCGACGTGCTCTTCCTTGCAAGTGGGTTTATCGACTAAAAGAGACGTCTGATTCGACCACCCCAAAGTACAAGGCCAGATTAGTTGCGAAGGGCTTCCGACAAGAATATGGCGTCGACTTCGACGAGATTTTTTCACCAGTGGTGAAAATGACAACCCTTCGTTTTCTACTCGGCGTAGTGGCAGCCGACAACTTAGAGCTGATTCAGCTAGATGTCAAAACAGCATTCCTCCATGGTGATCTTGAAGAGGAAATTTATATGGAGCAGCCAAAAGGCTTCGTGGCAACTGGCCAAGAACATCTAGTCTGCCGACTCAGGAAGAGTCTATACGGCCTCAAACAGGCACCGCGACAATGGTACAAGAAGTTCGACGACTTCATCCAATCGATCGGCTTCTCAAAAAGCGATGAGGACCATTGTCTTTTTACCAACACAGCTCAAGATGGATCACCCATCTTCCTCATCATTTACGTGGACGACATGCTAATTTCTGGACGCCACGCGGGCGAACTTGCCGATCTCATTCGGCAACTGCGGTTGAAGTTTGCCATGAAGGACCTCGGTCCGGCACGACACATACTTGGCATGAAGATTAGTCGGCATCGCGATCAACGACATCTTTTTTTGTCTCAGACCGACTATATCGGACGTGTCTTGGAACGCTTCAACATGCAATCAGCCAAATCTGCTTCAACCCCGCTCCCCATGAATCTTCGGCTCTCTCAGCGAGACTGCCCTACATCCGGTCCGGAGGGGGAAGATATGAAGTCGGTACCGTATGCACCGGCAGTCGGCTCCCTTATGTACCTGATGGTCGCGACACGGCCTGATATTTCTCATGCCGTAGGAGTCGTTAGCAGATTTATGCACAATCCTGGCCGATCGCATTGGAACGCAGTCAAGCATGTGTTCAAATATCTGGCTGGCACAAAAGACCACGGCATTCTTTTCGGTCCGAACTCAACCTCAGGCGTAGTCGGTTACACCGACTCGGACTTCGCCGGCTGCATAGACAGTCGGAAATCAACAACCGGATACTGCTTCAAATTCGGCAATGGAGCAATCTCGTGGAAGTCGAAACTTCAGGAGTGCACAGCGACCTCAACGACCGAAGCCGAATATGTAGCTGCGTCCGACGCTGCAAAAGAAGCTTTATGGCTCGGTCGGCTGGCGCACACGTTTCGACAAGTCGACCATAACTCGGTCCCAGTTATCTACATCGACAGTCAAGGTACTGTTGCCTTGTCGAAAAATCCGGTTCACCACAACGCCTCCAAACATATCGACGTTCGATATCACTTCGTTCGGGACTGCGTCATTTCAGGGAAAATCGGTCTAGAGAAAATATCCACAACCGACAATGTCGCAGATGGAATGACCAAGTGTCTTTCGGCAGACCGCTTTCGGTCCCTTCGGCATCAGATGGGCGTAACGACAAACCAGTCCGGTTAGAGCCGGACGCAACGCAGGATGGTTTCCGACAACCGGCATCAGTTCCTTAACGATCGGCTTCAACTCTTCCGACCCGACCAGTTCGGTCTTCTGCCTTCGGACCCTGCCGACTCGAACAAAACTGATATGTCCGAGAACCTAGGTTTATACCTGTAATCTTAGATAACCCATGTATACGCCCATTACGGGGGAGTGTCGAATACAAGTGTATAATGGACGTATTCACACTATCCCTTCCTATAGATCAAGTCTGGGCCATTTGTGTAATTAGCATAAATGGTAGTTGCCCTAAGTCGGTCACTATATATAGTGACCTTGTAACCCTTTTGTAAGGTTGGTTGTATTATTCTTGTCTATTGGAATAAAGAGTCTTCTTGTGCCTCTCTCTCTCTCTCTCTCTCCATCTCGGTGCACGATCTACAAACTGTCATACGCAGGTATTCAACTCCAATCGAATGCTATCAGATCTTCCGCATTGACGACCTTTGTCTCCAACAATATGTAGTGCTAATAGTAGTGTAAACGACTTACCATTAGGGTAAGCTAATTATGAGAGAGAGAGAGAGAGAGAGAGAGAGAGATCGATCGATCGATCTTTATTCAATAATATTTTAGAGTTATTGAGGGTATCAGGGGCGATGGTTCAATTGGAATATGCGGGGGTGCCTTTACTTTTGATTCACAAGTTGGGGTGAGAAAATATGTTATAACGTTAAAAGGACTTCTTTTGTGGCAATTGACAAGGTTAGAGAAGTCACATAATCTCTCAAGCATGAAAAGATGCAACTCTACAAGGTCAACATGTCATCATATTCGACATTTGAATTGGTGTGGAGGGTGGGGATTAAGTTTGTAGTAGTATTGAGATCCCTAGAACTACTCTCTACTTTGTTGTTGTTGTCACTTAGAGTCATGGTAGTGTTTTTTCTTTCCTAATGAAAGGCAATATTTATGAGAGAGAGAGAGAGAGAGAGAGAGAGAGAGAGAGAGAGAGAGTGTGTGTGTATGATAAGATTCATTGATTGATTATGAGTAAGTGTGTATTGGGAGTTGGTTTTGTTGTTAGTTGAGGAGAAGAACATAATTTAGTAATTATGTTGGTTTTAGTTGACTTGGGGGAGGTTATTCAAACCGGAAAAGCCCACTTCGCAACCGGTGATAGCCGGTCGGAGATCCGTTGAGATTTGAAAAACAAAAAAGAAGAAGAAGAAGAAGGAACAAAAGGTTTTTTTTTTATGAAATTACATTTTTGTTTTATTTTTGTTAAAGGCTCTTTTTATTATTATGATGTATTTTGTTTTGAGTGTCTTCCTTCATCTTCGTCTCACGCACCTCACGGGCTCTTCATGTCCTCTCTGTGCGGCTATGGATAATGGGCTTCCTTTTCCTTTTATACAGTCATGATGCCCGCCCACCTCCCCTGTTTCAAAACCTCAACGATTTCTTCTTCTTCTTCTTCTTCTTCTTCTTCTTCTACAGAGAAGCTTGATCACACACAGAGGAACCACATTTTACCCACTCACCTCTTAGATCCATCCATGTCGACTGCCTCTGCATACTCCCCCATTCTCCTCGCTTTCATCTGTCTGCCAAGATCTCATCCAAAGCCTTAACTTTCAAAAGAAAAGAGCAAGACAATCGAAACGCTACTGTTGCTCAATAAGAAAAACCATCTTCAAGGATGCACATTCTTCCAAAAGTTTGTCCTTTTTGAAAGTCTATTTTGATTTCCATTTTGCTGTGAAGTCCTTACAGAAGAAGAAGACGAATGAATACTGTTGCTTGAGCTGGATATGCAATATATTCATTTACATACTTGGGGGAGGAAATGTCACTAAATAATGTGAAGAAATCTTGTGTATCTGAAGAAAAGAGACCAGATCAATCATGCTCATCTCTCTCAGACTGTAGTGACAGTGCTATTCATAGCTTACCTCCAGTGAAAGGGCAAGTCTCCATACATACTCATATACATATTACATACAGATACACACGCATGAATATACATTCACCATTCTACGCTCTTTGATGATTGATAATGACTGTTGTTATTTTACTTGGTTCTTCAAATCACGTGCACCACTTGATGATAGAAAATGTGAATAATGTCTTTGCAGTCGTACTGGTGGCCCCACAAGGAAGTCAGCTAAAGGTGGATGGACACCAGAAGAGGTATTTCCATCGTACTTCTCTATATTTCAATATGTGGTGATATCATTCCATTGTTCACTGTTATGATTTCACCGGGAATCATGATGTGATCACTCTTTGAATCATGCAAAATAAAGATCATTATATGAACACTATTACATAATTTGAAGAACCATGTTTTGTTAAACCATATAAGAGAACTTTCATCACAAGGATATCTACCTGTTGAGCTATTGCCCCCATCTAATAGTTTTCTATGATCAGGATGAGACCCTTCGGAGAGCAGTGCAATGCTATAATGGAAAGAATTGGAAAAAGATTGGTATGAACATTTCTTTTTCGTATATGTTCAATGAAGATCATAAGAAAACACTTACACCATAATCTCCAATTATCTCTTTTACTGTATGTTATATATCTTCATGTCAAATATTGACGTGTTTCCTCAGCGGAATATTTCACGGATCGAACGGATGTGCAATGTTTGCATCGGTGGCAAAAGGTTTTAAATCCTGATCTTGTGAAGGGGCCATGGACAAAAGAGGTATACACTATCATCTAACTCAATTTGGAGCTAATTGAATTTTTGGGTTAGGCTATAATCGGTATAAGAATAGTGACCATCTATCTTACCATGGAATTCTGACAGGAGGATGAAAGAATTGTAGAACTTGTGGGTAAATTTGGGGCAAAGAAATGGTCGGTAATCGCACAATCATTACCTGGTCGTATTGGGAAGCAATGTAGAGAAAGGTCTATTATTCCCTTTCAAAATATTTCATTTAAATGCTCTATACCCTGTTTCAACGAAAATAAAGTGTTATGCTATGATATTGAGATGATTAAGAAATGTTAACACGTGATAATCATTTGTGGACTGAATAGATGGCATAATCATCTCAACCCAAACATAAAGAAGGAGGCATGGACTCAACAAGAGGAGCTTGCCCTTGTCCAAGCTCATAGAATTTATGGTAATCGGTGGGCTGAAATTGCAAAATTTCTTCCTGGAAGGTAATCCATTTTCTGTCATCAATTCATTCTTATTTATCACTATTTCATTATGTGGCGAGAGTTTACCTTTAAAATCAAAACCACTATGTTCTACGTTTATTC
This sequence comes from Azolla caroliniana, assembly GCF_043228905.1. NCBI lineage: Eukaryota > Viridiplantae > Streptophyta > Polypodiopsida > Salviniales > Salviniaceae > Azolla > Azolla caroliniana. Next base: position 1,383,965 of record NW_028230440.1, on the reverse strand, counting down.
TTACTATAATATACATGTCATTTAAAAATGCTACTTGGATTGATATACATACACTGGGATCTGGTTACTTTCTTCAGGACAGATAATGCTATTAAAAACCACTGGAATAGTTCCATTAAGAAGAAACTTGATTCATACGGTTCTGTTGGTGGATCCACAATGGCAATTGAAGCTATGGATATACAAGCTCTGAATCTTGCTACAGATAATATACAGCTTCTGCACCAAGGGTACTCTGGATTGGACAAAGAGTTAGCTAAAAGGACCAAGTCGAGTTTCCATACTCAATCAGAAAACTCTTGCCACTACGTGCAAACCCAGAGTAAGCGATTTGATGTGAGAAACACATTGGGAGATGAAAGAGAAGAAGGAAATGTGAATGACCCCAAAATGGCACAATTCCATTCTCAGAATTCGGAAGCTTCACAAGGGAACCATCTACATACATGGACACATATGATAGAAGGAGCGTCAACGAACTTTCCAGTAAAACAGCAGTACCAATACATGGAGACAGCATCATGTATCCAGCCTTCCCCAGATGAGTCCAATATCAATGCAATGGACTCTGAGATAGATGGGCATAATCATCATAATCATGATCTAATAGGGACATTGGATGAGTTTTGTTCAATAAATCTAGATTGTATAGAGTCGTCTACACAACTTGAATCTCCGACGGGTTCATCAGCAAAAACTCAAGCCAATAATGTACACAAAGAGCAAGTGCATTCATATTCCCCGGTTACTTCTTCTTCCCATTTTTCAAGTCCTGAACATGGGCTTTGCAAATCTAGGAAGAAGGAAAACCAAATTAGTAAAATGTCTGATTTACCTGCATATGCTGATGATTGTCTCCAGCTCATGGACATCCCTTTGTTGAAGGATCCAATGATAATGCAAGGAGAGATATCTGTTAAACATGAGCAAGATATACTCTTGGACGATTACTCAAGAAGAATTGTTTACCTCGGATTAGAAAATGTTGAAGTAAAGGAAAAAACTGAAAACCCCATGGAATGGCCCATTCATGAAGAGGTGGCAAATTCAACTATGAATATGCCTTGTATAGATCAAATGGAGGCAGAGGCTCTATTCTATGAACCTCCCAAGTTCCCTAACATGGACCTTCCTTTCAATAACTATGATGTGATCAGCAGTGGATACATCCAACAAGCATATAGTCCTCTTGGCGTTCGGCAAATGCTTCTCTCTCAAGTGAATTGCTCAAGTAGTCCATGGAGTTCGCCTTCTTCTACTGAGGGTACTGCAAATAGCCCGCAAGCTGTGCTTCGGATTGCAGCAAGAAGCTTTGGTAGTACACCGTCTATCGTGAGGAAGAGACCTCGGGAAGGAAACAGTCCTCCTATACATGAATCCTCATCTTCCGACAAGATTAATGGCGCTTCCACACCTTTGGTGTCATCTAGATCACAGCTGTTGGGGGAACGACCAACCCTTGTTTCACCCTCTTATTGTTTGAAAAGCAAAGCTCAAGTGATGGTTAAGCCTCGTTGTAGAGTGTCTGTCAACAAGGATTGCTTCAGTTCCAGAACAGGGGTACTATGCAATATGGAAGTATCCAATGGTGGGCCAGAGTCTGAGATGAAAGAACCAACTGCGCAAGTTCCTAGGGACAATATCCAAGATAAAGATGTGAAGGTATCACCAGTGTGAATCCCATGGAATTGTGTGTGAGAACTTCAAGAACGTTTTTATCATCCTCAGTTGTCAAAATATGATAAATGTGTGATTGAAGATGAACTACAAGAAAGCTTGTATAATATGCTTCCTTTCTTATGAATTGCAGACCGAGGATTTGGACGTGCTTGGGGAACATGATGTCAATGAGCAACAGCTACGACCTCCAGGGTCTTTTAATGGTGTCCAAGAAAATGTAAAGAATGGTGCACCCAGGTCATCTTTGTCAATTGTAGTCCCAAGATCTTCTGAGAAAGTTGACTTGCAGTTGCTCATGTCGAGATCAACCATGTCAACATCATTGCGTGGCTTGAATCAGGATTGGGTCAACTGCATTGCCGAGTTAGATAACCTTAACATGTATGTGTTACCTTTCATTTGCTTTGGCATTCCCCATATTTCTTTTTATTAATCCTCTCTCTCTCTATGTATATATATATATATATTTGTATATGTTTTTCTATTTTGGCCATATTGATTTTGCATATCATGTATGATATTGCTCTTGAGCCAGAGAGAGATGTGTATGTGGGTGTATTGTTACCATAGGGCATTATGTTCACCTTTGATCAGTTGGAAATCCCCAATGTCAGCTGCAAGACAAGAGGGAATATGCTCTATGCTAGAGGTATGGAAAGATATGTTTTAGCCGATGATTTCTTTTAGTTAACCCATAACAAGTTTTTCCTTTGTTTCTCATTCTAATATCACAGGACTTGCCAAGTCCTTTTGGTGGAGGAGACTATGAGGCTGATGCCCTGAGCTTGATGCAACACTTAAGTCAGCATAGTGCATCAGCATACATGGAAGCGGAACAGATATTGTCAGGTAGGGTTGGAAAAGCTGAAGATGAAGAAGGAGAAGAACGAGCTGAACACGAGTTCCATAGTGGAACAGAAAGTGATGGAAAAGAGAACCGAATTGTAGCCAATGAGAAGCAATATGGTGATATGTCTCTATGCTCCCCGGGATCTCTTCTGGTATGTCTGCCATTTACATTATAAGAAAAGACTAGTTTGAAACACATAGAGGAACGGTATTTTGGTCTGTTCTTTTATGTGTTTTAACTCTCTTCTTACGTTTATATTATATATGTATATATGTATATATATACTCTGTTTTTCATGTGTTTTAACTCTTTTTCTTTTATGTGTTTATTTGTATACTCTGATCTTCTGTGTTATAACTTCTATTTTTATTGTGTCTTTGTATATATATAAATGTGGATGAATTGTGGTTATGTTTTAGGTGGATTTGTCACCGTGGAATGGACCCTCCCTTCTAACTCCAGGTAGAGGCGAAGCAAACCAACTCATATATGCAACTTCTGCAGAGCTACCAAGCCCATCACTGTATTTGCTTAGAGAATGCAGATAAAAAGAGTTGAACCCCCCCCCCCCCCCCCCCAAGAAAACCAGAAAAAGCAACCAAACTACTCTGCCTTCGTATCTTCTACAGAAGGTTTTCATATAGAGTTAGATTGGTTTCCTCCAATCAAATGATGACAAGTGGCTTATGTAGCCTGCTCTCTCCAGTCAAGGCTCAAATGATGATGATGATGATGATATATATATATATATACATTTACATAATCTGTATTACGATGTACATGTATATATATAATATATATAATGCGGGCATGAAGGGTCATCATAGATATGGATACATAGATACATATACACCTATAACTGTATAGTAAATATATATATATATATAAATATGATATAATACTTACTTTCTTCGATTTGCTCCATCCATCTATTATCCTACCTACCCATCTATCTATCTTTATATATGATGAAAGAAAGAAAGAAAGAAAGAAAGAGGTTCCTTTGTATCTCTTGCCTTTTGGTCCTTCCCCCAAGGGCCCCCTCTCTTTATTGTAAGTTTGTTTTCGGTTGAAACATATCCTAAAGTTGTGGATATTTCTTCCTCTGTTTTTAATTCGATGACAATCATTTGAAAGAGTGATTTTCATAAACAAAGAAATCAACCCAACCGCCCAATTTCTTTATTCTTTTCTGCTCCAACTCAGAAGTTCTATGGAGTGTCGTGTCGCTTTCAAATATATTTGCTCAAGTTTTGAAGCAATATAATCTAAATACCTAATCGTCATGTTTGTTACATACATCACCATGCTAGGCATGGGCACATCTCAGTAAAAAGTAAAGTATACTTCACTAGTAGAAACTCTTGATTATGATTTCCTTTCTATCTCTTGATAAAAGCTTTCAAAGAATTCCTATGGGAGATATACTTTTTGGAATGATCAATAATCTCACCAGGTTGAGCGCACCATTGAGAACTCCACGGAGTGTTTGTCATTTAGCATGGCAAATAAGGTTTGAAGATATTTTCCGGGGGCGAACTCTCTAGCAATTGGCAACAGTTGGGTTTGAACTGAACCAAACCTTGAAACTGCAGCTTAATGGTTTAGTTCGGTTAGATTTAATTTGAATTGTTTCGTGGTTTGGTTTAAGTTTCAAAAATTTTTAAACATTTGCCAATTGTTAGAACTCACCTAGGTCTGCTAATTGTTGGTGTTATTGAATGAGCGTTTGTTACTTGCTAAAGGATGTCCCAAGATCTGTATCCAATTGCTCACAAACTATTTATTCGTTGACTAGATTTTTAACTGATTTATGTGTGTATAATGCATTCATTCTTTAACATCGTGGCCTTTACTTCAATGTTTGTTTTATTATTTTGACATTGTAAGGCTAGGGTTGCAAGAGAGCCTTGTTGTATGTAGTCTCTAGAGTTTGTAAATGGAGGTTCATATCATTCTTCGGAGTCACCAAATGTGGTATAAAACTCAAAGATAAGAGCCCAGTGAAATTCGTTTTCAAAGGTGCAAAGGTGAAATTCGTTTTCTAGAAACGTGCCCTTAATAACCATTTATGATTTAGAAAGACCATGGGTGCAACATGGTCTACACTTTCCTCCTCGTAACTCTAGGCACCTCCTTTGAAATGTTGTGGCAACACACAAATATTGTTCGATCTTGTATATCATGTAGACGTCGATCCTCGTGCTTGTGCCACGAAACTACGCTCCTTAGAAATCGAATGAAATCCTTAGAATGAATGAATATGGAGTGTCGTGTGTTCCAAGAGCACACACTCCTTTTTTTGACAAAAAAAGCCTCCCAATATCATTCATTCATTCATTCTATGCATCTAATGATCTATATCTATGTATTTCATATATGTACATAGACTAAAGTACATACATAGAGAGAGCTCTGTTTTAGGAGACCCTCCATCATCCAGAGACCCCTGTTTTAGAGTACCCTCCATCATCATCATCATCATCATCATCATCATCATCATCATCATCATCAGAGATACAGAGAGAGAGAGAGCTCTGTTTTAGAATACCCTTCATCATCATCATCATCATCATCATCAGAGAGAGAGACAGAGACAGAGACAGAGGAAGCTATGGAGATTAGTCCCCTTCTTCTTCTTCTTCTTCTCCTCCTCATCCTAATTGTTGCCCTTATCACCTGGTCTTCTTTCTCTTCCAGAAGAATTAAGCTACCTCCGAGCCCCCCTTCTTGGCCCCTCCTTGGACACTCTCACCTCTTCCCTCACCTCTTGTCCTCTTCCTTCATCTCTTCTCAGAAGGAAAAGCTGGGCCCTGTTTTTGCCCTCAGCTTTGGCCGGGTTCACTTCATATTCGTTGCCTCCGCCGCCCTTACTCATGAGGCCCTCCTCCAGAAAGGATCCATCTTCGCGGCCCGCCCTCGAATCCCTTCAAGAAAGATCTTCACCAGCAGTTTCCATGGCGTTTCCTCTTCTGATGGTCCCTATTGGCGCTTCATGCGACGAAACCTCGTATCAGGAACATTGTCACCGTCCAATACCTTGGGTTTCAAGCATTCCCGGAATGAGGTGCTCGATCGAATGATTGCCCGATTCCGCCAATCCCTTATCGCCTCGGCCCCAGTTCCTGTCCATGAATTCTGTAGATCTGCCATGTTTGAGCTTCTTCTCTTCATGTGCTTCGGCTTCTTCCCAGATGCCTCCACCATCTCTCATGTCTCGTCCATGCTCCATGAAACCTTGTCCTACTCGCAGAAAAGTGCCCCATCAGATTTCTTCCCTGTCCTCCACTTTCTCGATGGCTTCTTGCTGCGAAAGAAACGCGCCGTCCGCGCAAAGCAGGAGAAACTCTTCATGTCTCTCATCGATCGGCACCAGAAGCTAGCAAAGCTAGGGGAGCTTACTCCAGGGAACTATCTAGAAACCTTATTTGCGTTGCAGAATGAGGATTCCTCTACCCAGCTCTCCATGGACAAGATGGTGACCTTATGCTCTGAGTTTTTGGTAGGGGGCGTAGACACCACGGTGGCGACTATAGAATGGACCATGGCTCACCTTGTTGAGAACCCACTCATCCAAGCCAAAATTCATGAGGAAATTTGTGAAGTGATCGGGGATAAAGATCGGCTCATCGGAGAGGAAGACCTCCCCAACCTTCCCTATCTGCAAGCAACCATTACAGAAACCCTAAGGCTACACCCACCTGGCCATGTCACTCTTCCACATTCTGTCTCTCAACCTTGCAAGCTGGGAGGCTACGACATCATGCCCGGCATGCCAGTATACTTCTCGGTCACGGCCATCTCGAGGGATCCCGAGATTTGGGATGAGCCCTTAGAATACCGACCAGAGAGAATGTTGTCCCGAGATGTGGACCTAACTGGGACAAACAAGATCACCATGTTACCCTTCAGCGTGGGACGGCGGATATGCCCGGGATTAGGGGTTGCCACCATTCATTTGCAGTTGTTCATTGCTCGTATGGTCCAAGAATTCAAGTGGTGCACAAGTCATCCCGGAGAGATTGTCGATCTTTCTGAGAAGTTCGAGTTTGCATGGATCATGAAGAACCCTTTGAAAGCTGTTATAAGAGATAGAAGCAGAGGACCTAATTAAGAGGCACTAGTGAAGTGTGATTAGTATGGAGATGGTGTAAAGGTTCTTATCATTATGTCTCTCCTATGTATGTTGTGTGAAGCTGTTGGAGATCCCCAGGACCCCAATAATGTGGGCACCAAAGAATAAGGCTGAACATTATTCAACTATTTGTAAATATAATGAATATATTTTGAATTCTACATAACTCTTGGGCAAAGCTGTTTTGGATTTGCGTGGAATTCCAAGTTTATGATTAGTCTGGAGATTGAAATAATGTATTCGAGAGTCATCTTGTTCAATTTGTATAGAAAACACCATCCTCCCAATGGTAACTGTCATGGAAACTGTGATCAATTTGTATACAAAATGATGACTGCATGGAAAAGAGATGGCATGGAGCCTCCCTCTAACTTTTCCTTTGGTGGAAACTATTAGTCAATTGCCAATAGGATAGATAGGCACAAGGGAAGAATCTCATGTCGTTCTAGTTAGGACAACGTGACTCCACACTATTGTTTGTGAGACGAGTTGAAGTGGGTGTCAATCTACTCCTACATCTACTAAATTCTAACAAATGAAATTGAGTAAACTATGCACGTTGTAAACCTAATATCGAATCCACATGAATGAGTTAAACCTACCGAAAACACTCTTAATCACTTAATATTGAAGATTAAGGAAAGAGATGTGAAAGTAGAAGAGGAGCACAAATCAACTGCATTAGAACTAGAGTGTGGCATGTTACAATTGACCTAAGTGCTTAAGATGGAATGTACATGGAATCTCCTCGGTGCTTTACTTCAATCAGCAAGAACATCAAGAAAGTAACTATAACTTAGCAAGAGATATATAGTAGGAGAAGCTTAAGCTCTACCTCAAGCTCTCTAAGATGTCCGGCAATAAAACAAAAACGGTTTCTACAAGTATCTTTATAGTTTTTAGAATCCATGTGGAGCTTTTCGCACTAACCCCCAAGTCTATGAACTCGTTCTTGTCTTCATTCATTTGTGTCCTCCATTACTACTACACTTCTTCGTTTGTCTCTAACTAAACGCGTACAAATTTGGTTAATGATCAAGCAAAACCTACAAGAAGCAATTGACTATTCTTAATCCACGTCTTTTTAGGTCTAATATTAAATGTAAAGCCCAATTACTACTATCCAAATGAAAACCTTTGCGAAGTGTCGCAATTTAGAATGGCAAGTACCTTCAAATATGGACCACAATCCATGCTAAGAATTATGTACTTCCAATTCTTGTTCAACTTAAGCTTATAGTCATCAAGGAGACTTAATGGAGCAATGGTACAAGAGGTCAATAATCACATGTAAAAACTGAATCTAGTTCCACTAGGAAGATGGCCTCAAAAACCATATCCACACCAACCTCTATCAAATCCGCATCTTATTCATGATTAGGATTGTGCACAATATATCCAATCATATCATAAAACTCATGACATCCTCCTATCATCTCATAAACAATTGCAGGATGAATAACTCATTTAAAGTAATTAACATATATTGCAAGTATTGTAGCCAGATTAGCATAGGCATGATGTCGTGTTTGAATAAAATCCGATTGATGTGCATAATTTTTAATCCCATCCTTTAATTCCTATCATTTTGTAGATAATACATGTTCTTACTTAGACCCTATTGAAGAATTATCGGTCTCTGATTTGAAAAAAATGCCCAGAAAATAGGAAGAAGGTGACGATTTCCCCCACACTTGGAAGCACATGTTTCCTATTGTCATGAATGGTCCACAACACAGGATGGCACGTCAATAAGTATCAAATCTTATTAGATAATAATGGGGGAGCTTATTTTGCTTTTGGGCATTCCTATGATATGTAAACCAAGTGCACTAGAAATATCCATTGTTGGTGCTAAAGATACCAGTAGTAAACAATGTGTGGCCCTTTCTCAAGATACCGCGTGATTATGCAAAGTAGTGAGTATTGAGCCGATCATGACTTTTAAGCCTAGCATTAAACCCATTATGAAACTACAACCATGGATTAGTACATTCCAATTCTTGAAATGGAGATGGATATCTGTACATTGGAGTGTTGAGTCATATTTCAAAAGGATCTTGCTCATATGCCATCAATACAATGATGCTATGGTTATGTTGACAACCAATTTGCTTTGGATTCCCACTTGAACTAGTCCCATGAAATAGATGATCTTTGATATGTTATGCAACTCAATGTAATAGCAATTGTCTTGACACAGTGTCCTAGAAACAAGACCTAATACAAAATGATTGTGCCACCAAATATTGACTTTGATCTTACCATTAGTTAGCATATAACATCAATGCCTAACAAATGTTTCAAAATGACACAAATTTTGCATTCCATTCTAATTAACATCCTCTCTGTATATGAGTACCCTAATTTTTCAAAACAAAACAATTAATCAATTATGGAAGTAATTTATTATTGTTAAAAATTTCACATTAGCTTAGGTTCTATGCCTTCAATCATGCTACAACTTGGGTTAGAAATCCAAGAGAAGATGTTTAATGCATATATCCATCATGATTTGAAACCATCTCAGGTGCTAATACAATGCAATCAGGAATTCAATAACAGTACATAATATCATGGCTTTGAAGTGTTGTGGTGGTTGTGTAGCTAACATGCACAAAATGACAAATAAGCTTGTCTCTCTGCATTTTAGTATTGGAATGCACAAAAAAATATGTGTTTAACACGCACTAAAATTGTATAACTAGTAATGGAATGACATAAAGAGAAGAGTCTTACAAACAAAACCTTATTAACATCAAATGTAGTTAGTTCTCTAACACTATAGATACGAAAATTTTAACTCCTTTTATGATGTGCATCTTTCCAAAGTGTAGGGAAACTGCAAGCCCAAGTGTAGTTGTTGTGGACGAGAGACAAATAAGAAAGGCAAACATTGGTAAGCATTTCAAAACTAGTTACAAAGGATAATACACTTTTGGACACATCACAAGTCATCAGTTGAAGGAGAGAGAGAGAGGGAGAGGAAAAAGTTGAAACAAGGTGGTGGTGGTGGTGGTGGTGGGGGTGTGGTGTACACCAAAGGGCCTACTAGCTCACTTGGAGGAGAATGTGTCAATAATGGTGGTGTGGAGGGGGTCACTCAAGTGGGTGGCCCAGTTATCCAAGGGACCTTTTCCTGTCGCGGCCGCTTGGACTGCAAATCCTAAAGCCGCCACCATAGCGAGCCTCGCGTGCTTGATCTCTGCCAATTTCAACAATTCTTTCTTCTCTGGGTCCGCAGCAAGGCCCAATGGGTCAAAGTACTTGCCACCAGGGTAGATGCGCTTTTCAGGGTCAAGCTCCGCATTCCTTTGGAACTCGATGTAACCAATAATCAGAGCTTCGATCCAGCATAGAGTGGAGATGGAGAATGGTAGCGGCAAACCGAAGTAGGATGAACCCTCGACAAGTTCCACCTAGTTATATACGGACCAAAAAAAAGGACAAGATAACAAGATACTAAGAGCTCAAACTCTAGTTCACATTCAACTTGTTAACCCATGATATGCACAATGGAGAGAATTGGGATAGAATCGTGAATGAATTTACCAAAGGATGGGGAATGAATTTAACAACAAATCACTTTGAAACTAGATTAGACATGTATGTGTTCTAAGTCACTCTCAATAAAACGTTTCAACTACTTGTGCCTTTTGTTCATTAACCAATGTCCCCTACCCCTAGTGTGCATACATAGATTGGTGGAACTGAAGCATCGGTTTCTTCCTGAATCTCTTTACTAGCTGAGCAAGTGCATCAAATTTATGTGGCATTTGATGCTACTAATTAATATATAGAACTCTAAAAACAACACAAGATACTCTAAATGCAATGCTGCATTTTATGGTGAAAAATGAAACCAGATATATAGAACTCTAAAAACAACACAAGATATTCTAAATGCAATGCTGCATTTTATGGTCATGATCTAGATAATGACCATGCATTCATTCATGCTGACTAAGATCTAGAACTCAAACAAAGCATTGTTTCTTGCTAACTAAAGATATAGAATCCAAACAAAGCATTGTTTCTTGCTAACTAAAGTTCTAGAACCCAAACAAAGCATTGTTTCGTGCTAACTAAAGATATAGAACCAGTAACATGATCTGGTATGATGCATTCATTCATTCTTACTAGGTAAGATCTAGAACCCAAAACATGATCCAGACAAAATACATTGGATTTTGCTAACTAAGATCCAGAAAATTCCCAATAATAAACCTACTGCCTGGTCCTCCAGATGTAAGAATTTATGGAAAACCAATATTTAAAGCAAGATCAGGAGTCCTACCTTGCCAGCATCTTGCCATGTGACTCCTGTGAAGGCTTCTACGGACAGGGCACCGAGGATGGCGAGCATAGCCCAGCGGCCATGGATGAGCTCGCACTCTCGGAACCTCTGGATGCCGAACACCTCACCATAAGGTTGGAAGGGTGTGGCCTTGATCTCGGTAGTGCTGTCGATCCGGGTACCAATGACTTGGCCAACCTCATTCTTGGCGAGGTTCTGGTTCAACGAGTCGAAGTCGAATTGGAGGTATTCGGCCGGTTTGGAGAGGGAGAGGGGGTCGAAGCCGTAGTCACCGACTAGGGAGCCATCAAGCCATTCGGGGGCCTTGACACCAGGGTACCATAAAGGGCGGTCGGGATTGGAGCTCTTCTTCTTGGAGGCAGCAGGGGCCTTCTTGGGAGCTGCTTTCTTACCTCCGAACAGGGCCACCACACGAGAGCCATTGCTGAATGTCTTGACATTGTGTGTTAGCTCTTGTCCCAAGAAGGATGAGCTGAGTGAGGTGGTAGCGGTGGCAGCCATGGCTCCTTAAGGTCTCTGCTCTGTCTCTTTCTTCCTCCTTAGCTTCCTTCCTTCCCTTCTTCCTTCTTTGTTTTTTGAGAGAGAGAGAGAGAGAGAGTGTGTGTGTGTGTGTGTGTCTGTGAGTGTGGATTGGTGGATTATGAGATAGACCCTATCTATCAGTAAAGAGCTTGTGGATGAGAAATCCCATACACTTTTCCTTACCTCTATCCCTTCCCTGCCAACGTGTCCTCCTCTAATTCGCCCACAATGGCTGAATGAAATCCCATACACAATGAATAAATGAATGAAATACACACACTTCACTTACCAATGCCCAAGCCCACACCCATGCGTGCACGCTCTCCCTAACAGAATCGCTACCATCCGTCCACTTGAAGCTTCGTTGTTCCCTTAGAAAAAACACCTCTCAATTCAACCAACTGCCTTGGTGTGCCCTTGTATGTGTCTCATCCACCAATGATCCAACCAATGGCAAGAAACCGGGAATCGATATGAAGTTCAACACCGTGTTCTTATTCAAAGGCACCAATGGCAATATGTAGAGCCACTTAGGAGAAGACGGAAAATGGAGTGCCCTTGAAATCTCATATATACTAAGAAGCTCCCCAACTTCCCTCATGCAACACACATTGTTTAAGGGACAACTTGCTATGTGCCCCTTTATCCTACACCTATACACATGTTTATTGATCCCTTTCCTTTGTGAAACCTAGGATGCGTGCCCTTAGGCTTGTGAGATGTCATAATTGTTTCTCCCAATAACGCAATTTGGTGTACATTGTATAGATGTTTCGACTATGTTAGGCACTTATCAACACATGATTCCTCCCTCATATATAATTGGTATGCATAAAAATCATTGTCTTCATATCAATCCTTCCTCAAATTAGTTCTTTGTCCTCATGAATGCAAGTGGGATATTGAGTGTTACAAATTCTAGTTTCCACTTTGTCTATACAATGACACTTTCCCATATATCAACCCATACACAAAGCATACTACACCGCTAAGGTGATCGACTGAACAATACTAGCCACCGTTGAACTTGCAATTTTTGTAAACATTGTGGGATGCCTAGAGGTTTCTTGATAATCATTGTATATAATAATGTTATTGTAAGTTGCTTTCTCCCAACTCTTCCTTGTCATTAACCTAGTTACCTAATTGTTCGCATCAAGACAATTGCGAAAAACTACTTCAAGAGAGTGAGTATATCTTGGAAAAATGTTTCCCCTTCTTGTTGTAAGAATAGTAGGATCTTTTGGTAGGCAAGTGAAACCAAATGTGAATTAGTATCTCTAGTTTCAACATCCAATACCATGTTGCAATTTCAGCATTTGGCATACAAGCACCCTTACATATAAGCATCTAAATAAGTTTTCTAGTATTTCTCCTAATGGTAATTTATTCCAAGTGCATGAGGAATGATTACATAATTGACTCCACTCTTTGAGTCATCTATGTGCCATATATACATAAAAGGATAAATCATCAGACTATAACATTAGGAAGGATGGCTCATCATTGAGGATAGTTACACTCATGAGTCTTTAAGGTTAGACCCATGTTTGTCAAGAGTGAGCAACAAAAAGTTGAACCTTCTCTAGTTCAAGGGCAACTAATACAACAAGAACCAAGGTTGAGCACTATCCACATGGGTATGGGCAAATTGGTAAGACAACAAGTATGGTGAGAACTCTAGGGTATAGCTATGACATGTTTATGATGTTAGATTAGAAGTTTCACATTTAGGCTCAAAACGACATATTTTTGTGAGACCTTGTGATAATAAACTAGACCTTCAACAAGCATTGAACAACAATTTACGACATACACTACTTTGTTGTTTGAGAGGGAAGCTTCAAATTTTTATCTTAAAAGGTCTATACACAGGCTACAGCCCAAACCATTCCAGCTTAAATCATAAGGACTGTAACTCATCTAGATAACAACCACTCTAGTAATTGATTCTAGTTGTTTACATATCACAATCCATTGCAAAAATACCTCTGGATATTTTAGATAATTAGAAGCTTAACATTGTCGAGAATCATGGGCACATGATGTTAATTCCTTTCAATCATTCAAAAATGCTGCAGTTTGAATACGTAGATTGATCTACACCTCCAAGTTTCCTCCACCAACACATCTACTAGTATGAAGTTTTTCTTTTATTTCTCTCTTCCAACTTCTAATTCACTCTATACTAGTGGAGATCATATCAATATTCAGGTAGAAAGATAAAAAGAGGATCTCCAAAGTAACATTTGATCTTTGCTAGTAACCAACTCAGAATAATTTCTCCATTCCCAACAAAAGGGAAAACAACAAAATGAGTCATTTCACTCACAATTTCATCTTTTTTCATTGGTAGGTTAAAAGCTTCTGGAGAAACCAGAAATTGAAATGTATATTACATCAGTGATTGATTACCCATTCTAGAATAGATGGCCTTTGGATCAAAGTCGACCTTTCTACAAAATTTGAGAGAGAAGGGAGGAGATTACCATTTTGAGAAATAACCAAATGATTTGCATAATCTCATTTAAGTGGGGCTCTTGGAAAATCAAGCTACATGAAATATATTCTAGAACTTCAAGGTCCTTTGTGTTGAAAACAGACTTTAACATACCAGACTTCGCAAGAATGAAGTTTGATTAGCCCTGACATTATTGAGTGTATTAGGTAGGAGTCATATTCCGTAACTCCTATGATGCAAGAAGCCAGGTGCAGGGTCATATGCCAAAGCTCCTGAAATTCCTCGCACGCTATCACCATAACCTCTAGAAGGAATCTCCCTCTGATAGTCAATGTCTCTATAGAGGTGTTGGTCTTGGATCAAGGGCAGTCTGGGTATCATCAAGGCTTGTTGAGTGGTGTAAGCATTATCTTCTACATACCTTCTTCGGGAAAGTGAAACATCTGATGCCATAGGGTCAGATGCATAGGATGCCCTCCTCCCCAGAGACTCTAAGTGGGCATCTTGTAGCTGCCTAAGCTGAAGTCTTTCTCGATATAAAGCTAAAGCTTCAGCTTCCATGCGCATCTCAGGGGCACGAACATCCTCCCTTGCATATGAGGACAATGGCAAGCGTGAATCCTCCCTTGCATATGAGGATGATGGCATGCGTACATCCTGCCTTACATATGACGATGACGGCATGCGCACATCCTCCCTAACATATGAGGACGGTGGCAAGCGTACATCCTTCCTTGCATATGGCAATGATGGTACAGGTATATTTTCCCTTCCATATGTGGGTGATGGCATGCGTACAAAATCATCTCTTGCATGTGCCAATGGCGCACGGACATCCTGCCCTGTATATGGTGACGGCCCAAGGAAATCCTCCCTTGCATATACATACTCTCTAGGGTTGAGTTGCTCCCTTCTATGAAGTAAAGGAGCATTTCGTGCAGGGGATTCTACCTCCATTAGGGCTCGGACATTACCCCGAGATGGATTTGACTTGTAAATTGATTCTCTCTTCACTTCCTTTCTTGGCTTTGGAGTTGGTAGACCCCTGGAATCTAGTGGTCGGAAGAGCCTTAACAGTTTACTAACCTGAAATCAAGATATAAACAGCTTAGCATTAGGATGCACAGTTAACAATTTAGTACAAGCCACATCCTACTACATTTCAATAGCCTTTAAATTTGATTTTTCGGAATGGTTTGCACTATATCCAACACAAAACCTTGGAACTTTGTGAAGCTAGTGAAAGCCTGATCCAAGCATCAACCACCACAGGGCTTTTCTATAATCAATCTTCTGATATAATTCATGGATCTGTATTGAGTATACAAACTTCGTTCCCCAAAGCTAACTAGATTTCTAGAAATTTTGATTGATTTGGGTACCGGAGATTGTAACAGCATGTAAAACAAACCAAAATCACTTGTGAGTAAATATGGAATGCTATTTGTCACCAGTTCTCTTTTCTATATCCTAAGTTTACACTACATGAGTCTAGTGGATGGAAAACCCTTTACACGTTCCTGACTTGAAACAGAAATATGAGCTTAGACCCATGATGCACATGTTGACAGTTCAGTATTCAAATACGACTTACATCCCACAGTGCTTTTAATAGTTATACTGTGAATATTTGGAGAGCTTTCTTTATGTTCAGTATAAAATACTAATTTATCCTAAACTTATGATGCTATGTGACTATGGTTTGAACAACATTTTGCATTTTCCTTTCATGAAGCTATGTGATTTTAGTGATCTAATATTCTACCTGCTCATCATTCAATTCACACTTGAACTTGCTTCCTTGGAAATAGTTCGCCCTTATTGCTTGCTTGAACACGCTCTCCTCAAGTGGCATGCAGTCCTTGTGAATTTGGAACCTGACCTGTCACATTTTTAAAACAAATGGTGGATAATGTGGTAACTTCTTGTTAAACTCAACAAAATTCCAATCTATATATATACATATATATTTGTGTGTGTACGCTCTCATGTAGGTGTTTTATATGTATAGATATGTTCATGTCCTTATGTCTGTATCTACATCTGTATCTGTCTGTGCATGTGCATGTGCATGTGCATGTGCCTGCATCTGTGTATGTGTAGGTATGTGTGTGTATGTGACACTGTGTATGGACCTGAGCTGGAAACTTGCGAGATGAATTCTTGAATGCTTCTTCAACCAAATTGATACCACCAGTAGAGGTTGCCTTGTAAACTCCATATAGAATTCTCTTATCAACGTCAAAGAGGAATAACTTGGTTCCTTTCTTAACCTTTTCAACCATATCTTTCTTCGCCTCAGGGAAGCCAAACACACGATACTTGAAGCAGTCTTTCTTAGTTTCATTGCTACACATGGAGATCAATCCTGCCAAATCATTTTTCTCTTTAACAAAGTTCCGTTCAGTTTGCTTTCCTCTCTCCTTCACCTTATCCTCCTCGCTCTCTCCAATAGATGAAGCTCGACTCTTGCTTCCCTTGAATCTGTTCCTTCTGCGTCGTTCCTTATCCCTGGGAGTGTCCTTATCAGTTTCTTCCGACGCAACAACATCTGTCAGAAGAGTAGCATCTTGTTCTTTCTTTGAAATGTCAAGGGCAGTTTCTTCGGCTTTACGTTTGAGCAACGAATCCTCTTTCTCTGAAGATATTCCATCACTTTGTGGGGCTGAAACCATCTTTTTCTCCACAGATCTTGATGGATCAGACTGATAACCTCTACGCTTGAGCTTCCGACCTCTAGCCATGGTTGAAAGTGATGAAACGGGGATGGGGATACAGCGCTGCGACGTCGAGGGTAGGGGGGTAACGACAATACGGAAAAAGATAACCTTTGGGGTGTACTCCACAACAACAGATAGAAAATGGACAGATGAATGGATCACGGGGGAAACGGATAGATCTCTGCAAACTCCGAAGACGTTTCCGATCCTTATCAGAGAATCGCAGGTCTGTGTCGAACACTGGACGACGAGACGAAGCAGAGGCAGAAGCACACAGCACAAGGTAAAGCAGATGAAGAAGACGAAGAACGGGCCAGAGCCTGAACGTTTGAAGGAAGAGATTATATTATGTATAGACTCTGTGTGTGTGTGTGTGTGTGTGTGTGTGTGTGTGTGTGTGTGTGTGTGTTAGAGAGAGAGAGAGAGAGAGAGAGAGAGAGAGAGAGAGAGAAAATATAGTATGGGTTGAGTGGGGGATATGAAGGAGATGAAGGTAGGTAGGGTTACAAACTTACAAATGAACCCCTACAATGCATCACTTAAGTCTATGCGAATGAGCTTGATGTAAAACATGGTGTCAAAATGACCATAGGCACTCACAAATTACTTACCAAAGGCGCGGTCGGGATGACAGATTAATATTAGGCCATGTAACCACATATAC
Source organism: Azolla caroliniana (assembly GCF_043228905.1). Lineage (NCBI taxonomy): Eukaryota > Viridiplantae > Streptophyta > Polypodiopsida > Salviniales > Salviniaceae > Azolla > Azolla caroliniana. The sequence goes on along the minus strand of NW_028230440.1, from coordinate 1,366,615 downwards.
ATTTTCCTCTGCGATTAGTGAGATTCTCTGTAACCTCCCAATTTCGATCACTAGATAAATATTCTAACCTATCGGCAACATAACATGATCTTTTGCGCACACCCTTGGAGTTCAAAATGGTTTCCACCGCATATTTTGGACTATCGACAAGCTCAACAAGAGCATGGGAGAGGAATAAGATCATCCAAAATACAACCCGAAACATAAAGTTCCAAAAGTGATACATGGAACACCAAATGAAGACACATACGAGGAGGGAGATCAAGACAAAACATAACTTCATGAATTTGGCCAAAGATTACTTATGGACCAAGGTTTTGATTATCCAACTTCATGAATGGCCTACCGGTTTTTACATAACTTCATAAGAACAATACATGATCCCCTAACTCAGAACTTATATTCTTCTAGTGATGAGTCAGGATGGTGACAATTTGAATAGAGTACATCATGAGAAAGAGTAAAGTGAATCTCTTGGAGTCGAAATAGAAGATCTCAACATACAAGATTTGTTGAGATTTAAGGAAAAGATTGCTACTGAAAATAATGCCATATTCTTTAGTTTTAACAACCCTATATTTTCAATCTAAAATAGTGATCAGATTCCAAATGTATGCAAGAAACACGATCATTTTGTAACTTCTGGGAATTGCCCTTTGTTAGGTAGGGATGGCTAATGACTACTAGGCTTGTAATGTGAAAGGTTGACATTATTTTGGACTCTAAGATCATACAAGATGTCATACAACATTTGAAGAAATTGAACCATCTTGATTCTCATCTCTAGACTTTAACACTTTGTACATATGTTAATTATAATGGCCAATATACATTCTAGCTAGGTGGCAACCATGCAAACTACTAAGACGATTGATTATATAAGGAAGTTCCAATATAGCAAACCCATTCCAATTCAACACCAACTTTCCATGATTTGTGTTAAACCTACTATTGTCTTCTGATACTTCCTTATGTAACTAAAGAGTTCCCTTTTATTTAATTTAGCATTATGTTGGCTTTAGTTTTGCCAATCCAAGCATCATTTATTACACCTATATTGGAGGAAACTGCATTTTTTTACCAATTCATAAAACATAATGCAATAAGAAGCAACCTTAATTGCATTGTTATGCCCAAGTAAATCCATAATGCAGGCACTAAACATGCATGCAATATCTTACAATTTAGTGAGTAGCATCTCATCATATGCATTTTAACACATTACTATATTCTCCACAAAAAAGAGGCAAACAAATTATGATAATTGTTATGTCTTGCCTAGATGCAACACTAACCTAATACAATGTTCACTAAAAATATTCTAAAACGAGATTTGACGAATGTAGGGACATAGAAATCAAGCACCATCATTAGAGCAACCCGCAAAATGTGAATGCAACCTCTATAACTTGAAGATTAAGCAAAAACTTGTCTCAAAGTTGTTTCATTTAATGATCAAATGCTCTAGAAAAGAAGACCTGAAACACAATGCAAGCCAACCTAGCTAATGTTGAACAAGGTGTAAAGGTTGTGTAAGTATTACAACCTCAAGTTAGAATTGGTCATTAAGGAAATTTACGATGAATGATGATATCTACAAGCCCAAGCACAACTGAATTATTGTACATAATATACAATCAATTCCAAATTTCTAAGCATTCTACGAATTGGAAGGTGTGGCCTTGTCTCTAATGAATGTATTCAAGACCCATATCTTCCGTAAGAACCTTTGATCCAAGCACGTTCTAACCATGGCATTTGGGTGCACCCATAAGATTTTGTCTAGTTGTGGATTGGTAGTGATCCACAAAAACATTAAGCTCACCCAAAATGTAATCGTTCCCAGAAGTTAGACCTCATTGTGATGCTTAGATACAAAATTTAACCTTCGTATGTAATCTCAATGACAAGGAATTGTGAGATGCATCCCACTTAGTTAAAACTCTTCATCATCAAAATACCAAAATGCATCATCAATGATTAAAACCCTCCACAGTTTCATGACCCAACAGTGAACTATACTTCCAGCTTCTTGATTAATTTTAGATTCAATTTTCACAAGGCATGTTGTTTGTGCAAAAATGAACACCATGAAGATATCATTTACAGCAGAAGCATTTTGGCCACAGCTATACTTCCACATCCTTAGAATTTTGACATGGAAATCTTGGACCCCAGAATTATTTTCCTTGTTTGCTCACTGGAGGCTGAAAATTGTAAACAGCTTATGTGTCTCTCTTCACAAAAGTAGTATAAATATTGAAACAACGCACGACAGTATAAAAAACCCTTGTTGTCTGCACAATAGCGAGTATCTTTGGCAAGGTGGACCCCCTAAGGTGTTGTCAGGCCAGATGACCTAAGACAGCCCCTTTGTAGATAAGGCGTATAACCAACCTCCATTGCAATAGCCGCAAAATCTGTTTTTCTTTCAGCTTAAGAACAGGTTGTGGTACTCAATTACACAATTACATTCAATTGTCGATGTAATAAAAGAACGAACATAGTCGAGACTCCAACCTAATAGAAGGATCAATATTGACACTATTAAACATCAAAATGCAATCATATTACATGAATGAATAATTATTGATGTAATAATTGGCGCAGAGGTCAACATTAAGAAACATGTCAAGCTTGTGGCTGACTTTCGGTAGATATTACAAATGGTGTTGGTCTTCAACATAGTTAATTCTGTTCTTCAAAATGGTTAAAAATTTGTTGGATGTGGCATAAAGTAGAAGGAAAGGGCCATATTGAGGAATGCATTATCGCTTATCATGTGCCACATGAACTTCATTAAATGAGGAAAAATGCAGTATAATATAGCACAATAGTTGGTCCAGACCTTAACAAGGTTTAAGCATAAAAGTCCTAACGAGGAGTCGGTTGAATCTTATAGGCTGATCCAGTGTATGTGATAGAAATTTTCTTGTTGTCAGCGAGTTGATCACTATCAATGGTGAGCCTGGTATCGATACTCGAGTTCTCTTGCTCCTCAACGGCATATGCTATCATTTTGAAGAATGTGTGCTGCAATGGAGAAACCTCTATCTGTTTATTTGCAGGAATTGTGTACCGGGTCCCACCATATGCAGGGCCCACCTTATCTCTCAAATGGAGGGTCTTGTTTGTGTCATTAACCAATACTGTAGTTCGGGATGTTAAGCTCATTGTCTTGGCCTTCACAAATCCTTCATCATTACTCATATCATGTACTTCCTTCACCTCCTTATCATCCTTCTCATCTCCTATCGTTCATTTTTGCCATAAAAATTTACTCAAATTCAATAAACTAAGAAGAATGGTCCTGCAATTTCAAGTCTACTTTTCATGTAGTCCATTAAGATCTATCCATATAATATATTCATTATTAATTCGGGGGCAAGGAACCAAATTGATGCATCTAATCCATTATGAAGCATATACAACATATATGCCACAACCTATATACCTACCATGTAAGCAGAAAAATGGATATGTCAATAAAGACATTAAAAAAATGAAAGCAGATCCCTATACTTGCAGTCCAAAAGCTTATATACTCCAAGCATGTACATGAAAGAATGATACATATACATAAGCACTGAAAATGTACATATGTATGTATGCATGTATGGATGGATGGATGGATGGATGGATGCCTGCATGCATCCATCTATGTAAGTACATGTGTATGTGTACATATGTGTGCATGTTTTTAGGTGTGTAGGGGTGTGTGTATATTTCTGCAAATGTATTTGTATGTGTGTATATCTATGTATGTTTGTTGTATTACCTGTTCCTAGTGCAGATATTGTATGGACCATTTGTGTGTATGCATATGTGGGCGAACCCTGGATACATGCAAGTGCAAATGCAAATGCGTGCGTGTGCCCGCATGAGTGGTAGATGTGGGCATGCCATAGATGTAAATGGATGTCATGTCTGTTCGGATGGACGAATGGAAGGAAGTTATCCATGGATGTGCATAGATCGGCATTAATCAACTTTACATACCCTGACTAGAAAAGGAGGCAACGAATCTAATCCTTATTTCCGCCACTAAGATGCGCGGATTTAAAATGAAACAGCGAAACACCTGATTAACAACTAAAAATCATCATATGAAAGAACGAAGAATAATCGTAATTACCTCTGCAGAAGAATTTCCGCAGCCTTGAGAGGATTTGGTTCATGAGAATAGGCGCAACAGAAATAGATGGATGCAAGATAAGTCAATGCAATTGTGGAGAAAGAATGAAGACGATATGAAAAGTAGCAAATATACGCCTGAATGCGGAAGCTTCCTTCAATCTTCCAAAAATGCCCTCTTCCTGGCACCAAGCTTTGCATAATTACAAAAATTACCCCCCCCCCTCCCCAAACACTTCGAAGACAATTTTAGCCCTTCATCCGTTTGCCGTTGGTACTCCCTCTCGTTTGTGTATGACACACTCTAGCCCCGTACATAGGGGTATTCCGATCATTTTTTTAAAACAACATGGGCATGAGTACTCCAAAAATTAGGAGAAGTAGTCTCATAATTAGCTTAACGTTTCATGTGTGTGTGTTGGCATACAAATCATATTTATTTACCCTTACGATGTTTGCCAGGTTGCTAAAAGTGCCAAACAAACTTCCGTTTTCGATCCTTTCGACGGATAAAACAACAAAGGGAGGAGTACTTGAAAACCCAGGGGGGTTCTCATAAATAGCAACAATTTTGAGGCATTCAAACCTACAGATAATCTTGTCATTTAAAAAAAAAACGGAAATGGGGAGGGTATGTGAAAACTTAAGGTTTCTCTCTTAGTTTTTCAAAAATTAGGGTAGAAGGGAATAAAGAGATGAAGTGTTGTTTCTCATTTCTTATAACCCCCCGTAACCAATCCAAGATATTGTTAAGTATAATGTGGAAGCATTGTCATCATCATCCTAATTGATTCCCACAACTTCAAATCTCCATGAATAGAAGGCAACTAGATGCAATTACCCATTGCCATTGGTTTGTAAGAAGACACTTCCAAGTACAAAATCAAGTGCCTCAACTCGTATGATAAAGGGTTTGATTGGGCTATCATGGATCAAAATAGGGGCAAATGTAAATGAATGCTTTAAGCTTTCAAATGCCTCATTCATATGTTCAAAAAGCATTGGTGCATTCCTGAGACCGATAAGCCTAACCATATACTCAAAATGTTCATATTGAGTGTGAAATGTTCTTTCTCTTCCACTCACCTCTAGATGAATCCAAACTAGATTATAAGCATCTCAAAAATCTAGCTTTGTGAAGTATTTGGCTCCATTCAAGTGTTCCAAATGAGTTAAAATTAGAGGCAAAGGCATGCCCATTTGTTAGATATAATCAATGATTAGCCCCAAGTTGTAAATCTATCCCCATATGTGCTCTTAGAGTGCACATTTTGTGATAGCGCCCCAAATGAGGAGCGGCTAGTGTGCAACTCGACCATATGGGTCGATAAGTTGTTAATCTAGGAAACCGTAGATGCGTAGGACACAATGGATTTAGGAAAGAGCGAAATAGGTAATAGGATTGGCCAATCAAGTCAACTAGAATATTTTGTGGGCAAGTTACAATGTACTTAGTCTTGAAGTATGTGCCATTGACTTCAAGATAAGTACTACCTAGCACTAGCATGTATCTAGGGAGTTGGGTCATATTAAATGACATGTCAATTGACAAAAAAGGAATATCTCCACTACTATCAACTGACATGCACATTTAATGTTACACTCAGACCAAACAGAGAATATAATCCATTCTCTTACAGAGTGGTGTATTGATCACCAATCCCCACTAATTTTGTAGTGAGTTGATCCAGATCCCATCTAAGCTCTAAGGTGTGAGCGCATGGGTGAACTACCATTGTGAGCTACTCTCATATGTAATAGAAGTTTTGTTTTCATATATCCATCTTTGTGGTTGTAAGTCTATATACCTATATAATCGATTCTCAATATTTCCAACACCATTTTGATGAGGCAAAGCATGCGTGTCTCTTTCTCCTTAGTAACGAAGATTGATGTGTATAAAGATGGTTATAAACTATTCCCTGGCACAATGGGTCTTCCCCTAGTTGAAGATCAATGGGATAATCTTAGTATCAATGTTCTAAGAAGCGAATGAGCCTTGTTCTTATAAAAAACATTTGTAAATTCTTGATACTTGATTGGAGTAAGTTTCAACTTTTGTGAACCGGGGGATGTCATTGTTATCGGCTATAATACAAACATTTCTTCTTTTTGTCCCTCTTTGCATAGCCTTTTTTGAGATTCAATGACACTCTACACTTGAGCTTGGAACAACATGTAAGTCAAAAGAGTTTTTGGGGGGATTCCATAATTTCTTGCTTTCTCCAATCAATCTCTTGATTTTGAAGCTCAAAAGAACGTTGTCGTGCCTTTCGGCTCCGGATCGTTGCGTGAGTCGGGTGGGAACCACAGAGGTCTTGGACTAGGAGAGAGAAGTTCGTGAGATAGAGATTAATTATGAGTAAATAGCAAAGAGAAAGATAAGAAACTCGTGAATCACACGAGTATACTATATTAATTGGTACTTAGGGTGTTAAGAGAGAAGTAGATGTATAAATCGTGAATCCCACGAATAAATTTTGTATTTCACGAGTATACTATATTAATTGGTACTTAGGGTGTTAAGAGAGAAGTAGATGTATAAATCGTGAATCCCACGAATAAATTTTGTATTGATTAATACTTAATCCAAATAATCAACAACCCTTTACATATTTCTCTCCTCCTTATATAAGGAAGGAAGAGCTAAGCATGGCTTCATGCTTTTTTTTTTTACAAAAAGTGTTCATGTCCACTAAATGTGCATGTGATGCTTTTTTATTTCCTAAGTATAGGGCTCATGCACGCTAGATGTGCATGAGTTATTTTTAGTGTCTCGTCTTTTTCATATATTAAAAAATACACGATTTACCTTTTAATAAAGGTATGCATAAATAAAGGTCTTATGCGTATTAAATCTATATTTAAAGCACTTAAGATAAGTTAATGTAATGGTAAGGTTGGGGTTTGTCAACGTGGAGGTGCAGAGTTTGAATCACGCCCTGCGCAGTAGTGAGTATTTCCTTTCTTTTTACATTTATGTCTCTTTATCCGGCTCTTCCTTGCCGGTATGCCGTTTTCTTCCTTGCCGGTATGCCGTTTTTCCTCCTTGCCGGTATGCCGTTTTTCCCCCTTGCCGGTATGCCGTTTTCTTCCTGTTCTCACCGAGCACTCCATTCTCTATCCGGAGGGACAAAAATATAATTTCCACATAGTGTGCAACCTACACTACGACACTCGCCCCCTCCAAACCCGCACATCCTCCGGTATGTGCCGAAGTTCTTGATTCTTCGTATCCGTCTTCATCCGAAGCTTCCTTCGATTCTCCCCTTATGTCGACTATGAGTTGTAATCCACTTTCTTCGCTTCCCGCATCATTGTGGTCTTCGTCCGATTGCTCCTCGTTGTCGGCCTCGACTTGGATCACATAAGGTTTGTCGTCGGTCCGCTTCTTGAAAATCTTCACCCGCTTCCCGGCTATAGGCACTCGTAGTATTGTTCCATCCAACTCGGACAGTCGGTACGTCCCGTTGTCGAAGACCTTCCGAACCTCGTACGGCCCGAACCACCTTTTCGCGAATTTCCGCATCGTTGTATGTTGATGGTCCAAGCTACTATCATAGACGATCACCCAATCTCCTTCTTCAATCCTCCTCGGTCGTAGTCGGTGCTTTGTGTCGAACCGGCTTTTGTTCCGGAACCGTGCTTCTTGTTGTCGGCGTGACGCTTCCGCTACATCTTTCGGTCTTCCCTCCAGTTGTCGTATCCGGACCGCTAGTAGTTCTTCCCGGCTCATCTCTTCCTTCCACGGTAGTATTGTCCATGTCGCGATTGCGGTTTCCGTTGGCATTACCGGTGCTTGTCCGGTCATGAGTTCTGCCGGCATGTAACCGGTCACGGAGCTATGCGTCGTCCGATCCGCCCATAGTGCATACGGAAGCATTTGTGGCCAATCCTTCACCCTTCCGTCGCATGCCTTCGCAAGTGCTTTCACGATCAGACTATGTCCTCGTTCGATCTTCCCATTGGCCTCCGGATTGTAGGCCGTTGTCAACGTTAACCGAACTCCATGTTTGGCGAAGAATCCCCTAGCTTTGTCCGAGTCGAGTTCTCCCCGGTCCGCAATCACTTGTCCTACGCAGCCGTACCTACAAAACACTTCTTCCAAAAGAAATTGGCACACCGCGGCACACGTTTTCCTCCGAAGCGCCCGACCTTCAACTTGGTTTGTGAGATCTTCTCGAGCTAACACCAAGTATTTCTTTTGTCCAATCCCGGTCGGCATAGCTACAATGTCGACCATCCACTTGAAGTTGATTGTCGGTGAGAATGTCGGATGCAGCTCATCTCGGTGTCGGACCCCGGAGTAGACTTGACATTTCTCGCAGCTTTCTGTGAACTCCGCGACATCTTTATACATGTTCTTCCACCAATATCTTTGCTTGATTTTCACAAAAGTTGCCCATGTTCCTCGATGTCCAGCCCAATCGGATTCGTGGAACTCGGACATTATCCGGTTTCGTTGCTCTTTCGTCCCGACTACTCGAAGTGGTATCCCATCCGGTCTTTTCGGCGTCCTCCATATTAAACCGTTTTCCAAGAAGAACTTTTGGACTTGCCTCTTCTTCCTTCGGATCTCGGCTCTCCTTTCTTTATCATTGGTTGAATCCTCGACCTCTTGTAGCATCTTCCCGATCATCAAGGTTTCCCCCTCGTATTCTTCTTCCCGGAATTCTCGGATCACGTTCACTCGGCATATGTGTTCTAACGTGAAGTAGTCTTCGGAAACTTCTTCATTATCTGATTCGGTTATGTCGTCTTCAAATCGCGCCCTCAATAACATGTCCGCTACCGCGTTGTCCTTCCCCGAGATGTGTCGAACCTCCGGATTAAGTGACTTGACATATGCAATCCACCTTATCATAGCCACATCCGGTATCGTACAACACCGCATCATCCCGAGTATCGGAAGACAATCCGTCTCGATCACCACTTCAGCTCCGATCAAATAATCCCGATCCGATTTTATCGCCGACACGACTCCCCACAATTCTCTTTTGACTTGTGCATATCCGCGTTGCCTTTCGTTGAGGACCTTTGCTCCAAATCGGATCGGATACCGCGAACCATCCGAGTCGGCTTGATTGATGACCCACCCGATACCGGTTGGACTTGTATCAACCGTTACTATGATTGGCCGCTCGTAGCTTGGCTTCTTAAGTGATTCTGCCCTCCATAGTGTCTTCTTGAGCTTCCTCATGGCTTTAGTGTGTTCCGGTTTCCACTCGAATTTCTTACCTTTCCGCAACAAGTGATAGAGCGGGTCCGCTATATGTGCATAGTGCGGAATCCATATGTGATAGAATGCACCCGCACCCAGAAACCTTCAGACTTCCGATGTTGACTCACATACTTCCTTCATAGCTTGAATCGCATCGATCTTTGTTGGTGACGGTCTTCGGCCGTAGGGTCCACATAGATGTCCGACCACCAATATTTCTTCTTGCCCGAATGCCGATTTCTCCCCGGAAAGTGTTAGGTGCACATCTTCTAGCTTTCGCAACACTTTCTCGCAATCATGAATATGGTCGACCACGAACTTTCGGCATCCCCGATCATCCATAGTCTCATCTTTTTCTTCCACCGCGCATCCTTTCATCGGAATGTCATCTAGAAACGGCATCGTTATCTCCGGGATGCAATCTCAAAGCACCTTGTTCATCGCGTTCATCATATGTGCAACCGAGTTTGTCGCTCCTTGTGGTAGTGTGCACATTCGAACTAGTCCTATCGGTGTCCGCATGGTAGTGATGTCTCGGCTCTCCACGGCTAGTTGGAATTGGTCATACCCCGAGTATAGGTCCCCGATGGAGTATATCGCACGTCCGGCAAAAGCTTCCGCGAATTCGTCCACTATCGGACCGACTCCCGAGTTCCGGATCGTGACCTTGTTCACCGGTTGCAAGTCTTGGATGAATCGGAGTGACCCATTCTTCTTCGGAACCGTAAACCATCGATTTGAGTACGGAGCACTCGATGGCTCTAGAATCCCCATCGCCACCTTCTCCTTGAGTAAGTCGATGACTTTCGGAATATGCGCCCGTGGCACCGGAATCGGCTTCAGGTTCCACGGTACATGATCAATCGTGAAAATCACCATCGGCTCCACTATCTTTGGATCAATGCATCCGATCTCCCTCGATGTGAACGCGAATGCTTTGCCGTGTTGCTCCAACATCTCTCGAAACCGTTTTTCTTCTTCTTGTAAGAGGAACCCACCTCCACCGATCCGAAGTTTCTTCCGGGTCTCATCTGTGAAGGCATGTCCGATATCCACGGACTTCCGAAGTGTCGGATCTCCCGAGACTTCTTTCTTCTTTTGTTCGCTATCGGCGGGTAGTGGTCCCGCGGCCGGTTTCACCTTCTTCTCCACGGTCTTGTATTTCGTACTTACCATTGCTTCTTCTTTGCGGAGCGCATCCGGCCCCATTTTCGCAACGATCTCGTACATCTCGACCGATTCCACCGGGACTACCCGGTTCCCTTGGCTTTTATCTTCCGCAAGCTCTTCAAGCCGTTGTAGTGTATTCCCATAGAACACTTCCTCGATCACTCCCACGATTTCTTCGTCTTCTTTTATTATTGATGCCGACCGTAACTTATCCTCCACTTGTCGGTATTGTTTCTTCATTCCTCCGGTTACGGCCGTGTACGTAGATGCCCCATTCGGGCCGATTCGTACTTGTTTTGCTCCGAGACTTTTCTTCCTGTGTAGGGTATCAGGGCTTCTCGGACTATCACTTCCCCACTCCGCAACAGTCCGCTTTAAAAATCCATTCTCACTTGGGACAAGAGTTCCCTCTTGTTCCTTTCGTGATTTGCCGGCACCGTTAGGAATTGGACGGATTTCCCTCCGTTTTGGCTCCGAATTCGCGCAAAAGCCGCACCACTATCGAGCACCTTCGTCTCCATCCGTGAAGCCGTGATAAAGGGTTGGCCGAGGATGACAGAATGTGAAACCTCATCCTGCACAAAGAAATTTTGGTCAATTTCGACATCCCCGATCTTTACCGTCACATCCGGACAAGCCGCAAATAGGTCTTCTGTCGTTTTCGTGGCTGCCCGAATCTTCCATCCATGGTTGGTGTTTATAGGCCACTTCCCCTTTCGGTAGAACTCCTTGGACATCAAGTTGATCTCCGATCCGTGATCAATCAATGCTAGCACGGGTTCTTTGATGTTGCCGATTCGGACCGGAGTCTCCGTAGTCGCACGTGCCCAGTGTGGCCTTGTATAGTGGGAGTTCGGAATTTCGCCTTCCACTTCGGTGTCGTTCATTGAAACGGTATTTGCATTCACCCTTGGAGCATTTTCCTCCGTACTTTGTCTCTTCCTTTTCACGAGATCCACGAGAAGATCGTGAAACTCCTTCTTCGCTATTCCGAGTAGTTCCCGCAGCGAAAAATCTACCCGGCTATCCAAGATTCTTTCCTCGAACACTCTTTTCAAGTCGGTTTGTTGTTCTATGTCCGAGGCGAGCTTGAATGCCGGAGTCGCCTTTTCTTTTCCCTTACCTCCGGAGTTCCAGCTTTCCGGTATCTTCGATGGTCCGGCCGCATCCTCCGTGCGCCGTCGTTTCTCGTCCACATACACCTCATGTAATTGACACAGGGCATATATGCTATTCTTGTCGACAGGGCACTCCCATCCCGTAGCTTCCCGGACGCCTTCCGCGGTGTTTCGGATATCGTTGGAGTCGGTTTTCTCGGTGTTTCCTAGCACCTCCGGCCAGAAAGACGCCTTCGCTCCCGATGACTCCCCGACACATATTCCCGCGGTTGTCGCATAGTTGCTTCTTGCCACTAACTCCTCCTCGAGCACCTTCTTCATGCCGCCTTTCCGGAAGTTCGGTCGGAGTGGCTTCCGAGAGTCCATCGAATGAATCCGGTTTCCCTCGTAGTAGATGAGATCCCGTCGTAGCGCCTCCTTATGGTCGTCGCAATCCCTCCGATCGTGTTCGGCGCTATCGCACCATATGCACCGTCGATCCGTATATTTGGAGCTTGTGGGGCGGTCATCCGACTTCTTCACCATCGCGATCTTTAGATTCTCCATCTCCTTCATCAGCTGCTCCACCGTAGACGCGTCGACTCCCTTCTCGGCCGTAATCTCCCGAGCCCTCGGTTGATGGTCTTCCAGTCCCGTTCTCGGTTTCGGAATCGGTTCCGAACCCCTCTTTTCTTCGTTGGCAAGCCATTGCCCCCTCTTCGTGTACCGCGCGACGATATCCCGCACGCTTTCCCATGTTTCGGTGAGGCCGCTTTCGGTGGTCGTGTCCTCAAGAAGCACTCCGAGATCTTTCCGGTCCCGGACGTCCACAGCTCGCAAAAACATGATGACTTTGTCCGGTGCAAGAATAGTTTGATCTCTCGCGGACAACCTCCCGAACCGACTTTCGAATGTCGAAAACACTTCGAGGACCTTCAGCCCCTTACCTGACGTTTCCACCCAATCCTCGAATCCCCTCCGCGTTGCCTTGGAGGAGTCCTCGATGGCAAACGTGGTCTTTAACGCCTCTTCGAATGCTTCCCACGTCGGATTTTGTTGTTGCAACCCGTGGATACTCCCTTGAAGCCCGTCGGTCGCCACCCGGTTAAAGGATGTCACTTGCAGTCCTTCCGAAGCCCGGCACCGGAGCATCTCCGCCTTGTAGTCCTGCAAATATTGCGACACATCCTTACCATTAAATTGCCCGTTGCGTTGCACGAGCCGCTCTACTGATGCCGAAATCTCCGACATCGTGCGTTGTTCTTGAAGCATCCGTTCGAACATCGCCATCATATTGTTAGCTTGTTGAGCCTCCATCTCCTTGCCACCCGTCTTCACGTCGGGTTCACCAACTGTGTCGTGCCTTTCGGCTCCGGATCGTTGCGTGAGTCGGGTGGGAACCACAGAGGTCTTGGACTAGGAGAGAGAAGTTCGTGAGATAGAGATTAATTATGAGTAAATAGCAAAGAGAAAGATAAGAAACTCGTGAATCACACGAGTATACTATATTAATTGGTACTTAGGGTGTTAAGAGAGAAGTAGATGTATAAATCGTGAATCCCACGAATAAATTTTGTATTTCACGAGTATACTATATTAATTGGTACTTAGGGTGTTAAGAGAGAAGTAGATGTATAAATCGTGAATCCCACGAATAAATTTTGTATTGATTAATACTTAATCCAAATAATCAACAACCCTTTACATATTTCTCTCCTCCTTATATAAGGAAGGAAGAGCTAAGCATGGCTTCATGCTTTTTTTTTTTACAAAAAGTGTTCATGTCCACTAAATGTGCATGTGATGCTTTTTTATTTCCTAAGTATAGGGCTCATGCACGCTAGATGTGCATGAGTTATTTTTAGTGTCTCGTCTTTTTCATATATTAAAAAATACACGATTTACCTTTTAATAAAGGTATGCATAAATAAAGGTCTTATGCGTATTAAATCTATATTTAAAGCACTTAAGATAAGTTAATGTAATGGTAAGGTTGGGGTTTGTCAACGTGGAGGTGCAGAGTTTGAATCACGCCCTGCGCAGTAGTGAGTATTTCCTTTCTTTTTACATTTATGTCTCTTTATCCGGCTCTTCCTTGCCGGTATGCCGTTTTCTTCCTTGCCGGTATGCCGTTTTTCCTCCTTGCCGGTATGCCATTTTCTTCCGGTTCTCACCGAGCACTCCATTCTCTATCCGGAGGGACAAAAATATAATTTCCACATAGTGTGCAACCTACACTACGACAACGTACATAGAGGACTATCGTATGATTTGGACCATGAATTATATTTACTGAAATCACACAAGCCAAATCACCAAAAACCAACTCAAACTCTTTAATTATGTCTTCAAGTTTAGATACAATAGGGAAACCATCAACATGTGTATATGTACATAGATGGTTTGCTTTATGTTCTTGGTTTCCAACTTTCATTAAGGATCCTTGATGGCATGTTGCATCAATTTACATCGGAGTGGAGCCTCCTAACGGAGCAAGGACATAGTTCTAGATCACTATAATATTGCCATAGTTCTGTTACTATAATATTGCCAATGACACATATATTTGCTTTAATCTAGGATGAGACCATTGTTAAAACTTAGAATGTAGCTCAATTAAGCGGTTATCACATCTTATAACCCAACCAATTGCCTCTACAAATAATTTAGCATTTTTATGAAATGTGGGAAATAGATCCTTGAATTTGTCATTGATTACTATCAAGCTTTGCAACGAGATTTACCTTGGGGAATATGGTGCTTTCAAATCTTGATGTTGCAAAGCTACTAATGGTACTTCATTTCTTACCCTCTTAGTTAATTCCCTGTATTGTTCAGATTTCTCAACATTCACTTGTTGTAAATTCCCGAGAAGCCTTTGAAAGCTCTTGCTCTAGGACAATGAACTTGGTTCTTAAGTGTACTTGAGGAAAGAAAAAAGAATGAAGAAGAAGGATGATTTCAATTCAAATTGTAATGGTTGTATCCAATAACAATATCCAATTGAATAACTCTCTTATTAAACATTTCATTCTATAAGTTATAAGCCTAATATTTGTAAAACCTTGTCATTACAATAAATAGACTAATGGAAGCTAGATCGAGTTGGTAGTTTCTTTCTGATTATGTGCTCGAGGAACATGTTGTTGTTTATTACAAAAGTGCACTTAGGGGGGTTTGGTTGACCCAACTCAGATGGTGCATGAAAATGTGGTAAGGTCTCTTCATGGTTAACTAGTAATTTTCTTGTGTAACTTATTCAATCATAGCGTAAGATTAGTTTGTTAATTCGGTAGTCAACCTATACGTTAGTGGCTCAAGAGTGATTGTCACTCATTCTCACCAACAAAAGGGTAGGTTAGTATGTCCTCATAGACCAACATCGAGGTGGTTCTGAAAAGAACATCGTAGTAAATAGTATCATCTAATAAGGATGCCAAAATACGTTATAAATGACATGTCAATCCATTAACAAAGTCTTTTTTTTTTTATGGTGTGATCCCCATTATGGATGTTAAAAATCTTACACGAGGTTGAGGTTGGTGTGTGAAAACATAAAGTCCATGGTATTTGAAAAACAATATAGGTATGCGCATGCATGTCTACTTCTAGCATAAAATGTACAATTATAATGGAAGTGAAAAATCATTGTTTATTATCCAAAAGACTAAGGGGGGCTAATGATTTTCTTCCAATAAGCAAAAGGCTGTCACAAATGTCCCATTAGGAGCATTTGGAAAGGGGAAGTAATTGTAGCCATTTCCAACATAGATGCAAGAGTTGCCAATAGAGACACCGCCATAGATTCCAGAACCAGTGGGGGAAGACCAAAGAATTGAGCCAGTAAGAGAATGAAGGGCATAAACAGAACCAGGGTTAGAGTAAGAAGTTCCAAAGACAACCCCTCGGGCAGCAGAGGTGGGCCCTGGAGTAGGTCCAAGGGTTGGGTCTTTAGTAGACCATAATATTGTCCCTGTCTTAGCATCCATGGCAACCCAACCACCTCCTCTTGTGACACTAGTTCCCGGTGCTAGTACAAACTCTTTGCGGTCATTATTAATTATGTTTGTGTACACTCGCTCCTTGTCAGTGCTTAATCCCCATGATGCTCCTCCAAGGCTTCCCCCAGGTCCTGCCACCTACAAAACATTTTCCAAAGTCTCTTGTGTAACATAATCATAGAAAACACCATTTTTTGACTGATGTTAAGTTGTTCATTTAGTGGGGGGTTGGTTGCTGTGTTATGCAATCACTCTATTTTTATTAACAATTCTCACATATTAAATGCATTTGAGTCGGAGACACCTTTACTGACCTTATATTAATAAACTTATGTATCAGTTATGCAAAAACAATCATGAAGACATGATATAGATCTTTGTGATGACTTGATTTTTGGCATCAAATATCCTACATGAAGAGGATATGGCATATGTATATGGATGCATCATGTGACAAATGAGTTTTAAATGTTATATTCTATGGGACAAAAATGTTACATTATGATGCGTTCTTGATGTGAGGTGATGACATATATACAACATGCACATATTTTCCCTTCCCACACAATTATCTTACCGTAGCCCATATTATGGATCCATTGTCACAATCTAATCCCCACACAACACCACTTTTTTGACCCGCGATGACAAGGCACCTATCACTAGTTGCATTTGAGGTGGCATCAAGATATAGAAGCAACGGAGCTTCCCCAAAATCATAATCTGGCCCAAGAATAGTTGGGCAATTGGGGATGCTTGTTGATGATTGGCATGGGATTGTAAACACATCATAAGCCAACAAGCTAGTGCTCCACTTAATCGCTCCATCATTCATCTTTAATGCTAAAATAGAATCGTGGTGATCATATGAAGATAGACATGGATCTGGAGTATTTTGTGTGCTATTTGTTGTCTGATTACTCTCACAATCTTCAATACATTGTGGAACTTGATAGTTATTACCTAGACACAACATGCATCATGCAAGTATTAGCTTGAGAAATTTGTAAATTAGATGCATTGAGCTTATTAAAAAAGTGTAGTCCTATATAATTCACCGTGTTTGCTTCATATAACAAATTTGCATATGTATATACATTGTGGCTACGTTAGAACACAAGAATATAAAAAATTGCAAACATAGGGAAAGTTACTTGTGATTTGATATCATTATTCACAACAAATTATTTGCAACTCATTTCCATATTGCGAGAAATCCATACAACAATGTGTTGTAGGTCTTTGTTTTAAACAAGCGTCCTAACAAATAATCATTCAATTTGTAGAATGAACGTTCTTTAATTTTCATGACAAGCAACAATAAAACATATGTAGACTATTTACATATTGTGTGTATGCAATATGTTTGTCCATTGTAGTACATTATGTTGAAAGAGTATGGTAGCTACAATTAAATGCTCATGATTCTCTTAGAAATGAGCTCAAACAAATATATTTTATTTGAAAAGAATGATTCAACTACACATTGAGGCCATCTTATGAGCAGTGTTCCAAAGAGGACTTAGCTAACCTCTCAAAACATTAATAAACAAGCATTGGTACCTTTCTAATGGTTGGAATGTATTCAATGAAACTATTTTACTTTGACGTAATAGTAAGTTTGATTTTTCTAAAACATTGTCATGTGATTTGGATGACGTCCTTGTCCAAGGAGTATTAGATCAACCTACCTTAGATTGTATAAGGCTACCTCATCACATTTTTATGCTTCATCTATTTCTTCAATCTAATCAAACATTAGTTTGTGTGGTCAAATCTATTATTGTGGTTCTAATATCTTCATCCATGATTGTGTGTGTTATCAAGACTATGTCACTATGGTATGGTAAGTTTCATTATTTTTGTGGCTTCTTTAGATTTGATTATTGTCCTTCCAAGGACTCTAAGTGAACACATTCGACGAGAACCATAATTGTTAAAAAACGTGTATTCTAAGTTTAGAGTACGTTTTAGAATACTCTGAAGTATTCTACACATATTTTACGTTTTAGAACTACTGTTTTTAAAATTTTGACGTATTTAACAAGTATTTATCATTTCAAAAAACATTAAATTAAACTCTCTTTTTTGAAAAGGAACTTTTAAAATTTAAGAAGTATTTAATGTATTCTACACATATTCTAAGTATTTAACGTATTCAACATATTCTATTTTTAAAATATATATTCTAAGTATTTTAAAAAAAAGTTAAAATACTTGTAGAATACTTAGAATACGTATTTTATGCTAAGTATTTTAGAACAATGACGAGAACTATAAAATTCTAGAGATATATTCCATAATGACATGCATAAATGTATTGTGTGCATTTACTATTATGGTAAAGAGAACAAGTATCAAAACCTGTAGCAATGAACACAAGTTGTCTTTGTGCGTCAATGGAGGGACTACTACCCCATAATGCTGCTCCATAATATCCTATTCCATATGGTAGCATTAGAGTCTTCCACACGACACGTCCATCTATTAATGATATCTTTTGGAAACTCCCTATGAAAGAGAAACCTTCACTAAGATTTTCTTGTTGGGATGATACACCCACATAATAATACCTTGCAACACACAATTAGATCCTATAAGAACCATAAATCAAGGTACAATGAGCTTGTAGAGCATATTCATAGGCCAAACGCCACACACCCTTGTGACCCACAAAATATATAAACATAGAAAACCAATTGAAAAAAAGAAACTTAAATTTCATTTTTAAAACAGATTTAATTGGTCATATTCACGTTAGGAAAAATATCATGTGTATAAACATATTTGTTGATGTTAAGGACAACCATAACAAACTAGTTCAATGAAAAGGAGGAAAGCACACATATTTGTTGATGTCATGGAAGTTTTCTTAAACATTTTAAGGGTCTTAAATTTTCTTGATAAAAAAGAAGCTATATATACGATTGGTTTTTTCCAATATATGTATTAACTGCATGCGAGGTTAGATAACTTATGTGACTATTCTTTTGTGATTAAAATGTAGTCTTTCTACTTATTGTTTATGAATTCATTTGAATGTGTGTATGATTGAATAAGTGCATGTAGTGTGTAAGATTGTCTAAATGTATACAAGATAGAATGTGTATGTGTAGGATTAAACAAGTGTGTATGAATTTGTATAAATGTTTGAATGTATGTTAACAAAGCATATCACCCAATACAAGGATATTTTTTGGCTAGTCATATATGCAACTTATCCTGCATTGAAAAAAGCACCTTTGTGAATGAGCCCAAGGTAATGTCTTTGAGGAACTGTCATTGTGTATGTTAGATGCACATTACGTATACAATTGCACCAATGAGAGAGGGAGATATATAGATAGATAGATAATACCCTTCATATACGGTGCCGGACATGGTGATGATGGCAAGGTTAGCAATGTCAAGATATATGGAACGCCAAATGAGGAACCCACCTCTGAGGCGGTCAAGAGCAAGGATGACAGGGGGACCCGTCAATCCCACCAAAAGGAGTGGTGAGTTTGGGACGACAACAGGTGTGGCACGTGCAAAGGTGAACACTTGCTCCCCCAAGAGAGTGGTAAGGTTTTGGCACCAACGAACCTCCCCTGTCTCCTCCTCTAGTGCATATAGCATACCATTGGATCCTGGAAAATAGATGGCGCCATCAGCAATTGACGGTGTTGCTGTCACAGCAAAGTCTATAGGGAACCTCCACTTTGGCCTCAACATCATCACCGTCTTTGATGTTATCTTGTACCCTGGCCCAATTGCCTTCCTATGGTTTAAGATTCCATTCCCATGGTTCACCCACTGTCATATCCAAGAACAATTTTATTCATTGTATCAAAATACTCTAACACATGTATTTTGCTTTCATTTAAGCCAACTACTAATGTGTATGGCTATGAAAGCTAGGTAGATATATTTTTAGCATCCATAAAGAGGCCAACCCATAAAGCCAAAGTACACAAGTTTTGTTGATGTGTGTCTCCTTCCTAAAGAAAGAATCTTCATACTTTGAAGCACAAAGTCTTTGTATGTGAATAAGGCATACACATATGAGCTCAATCTTCTAGATGGTGTCTCAAGTAGGACACTCAAGTTATTACCCCCCTCTTAATATGTTATCACAAATTACGCTATATGTTGAGCATGTAAAAAGCAAGTGATATTCAGCCTCTACTAGGATTAATCGCATACCTTACATGTCTCTATATTTAACGTATTTGGATGCCACAATGCAATGTCAATACCTAGTTTGCGTGATTCAGTGTAAGGGCTCTACGAGAGCTAATACTCATGTTAGTAATGGGATAAGGTTGAATATGTTCAATAGGCATTCTTGCATTATATTGAACCCAACATTCAAGGCTAATATTTGCAATGTAATTTTCTAGTTTTAATATCACTTAAAAGTTGTAAGAGATCTTCTACATCCCATCTTTTGAACCATTTATTGATGTCAACTACGGAAATATTTCATGCAATTTAAAGGTTCACTAGTATTTACATTTCAAAAAGTTTTATCACCAAGCTATATGCTTCGCTCTCTTGGAAGATTAGTTTAATAAAGTTTTTGTCGGACTTGTTGTCTCTGGTGCCATTTGCCTAATGGATCTTATCTCTTTGATGGGAGGAATTTCTAAGATTTGTAAAATAATAATGGCGAAAAAGTTATATAAAGTCTTGCCTTGTATTATTCACGGTGCTCAATATGACTTTTTCGCAAGAAGACCTATATTACATAATATTTTGAATGTTCAAAATAACAATTGAATATGCAACAGGGTCTAAGGAAGACATTTTTATGTAACAATTGGATCTTGAAAAGGCATTTGACAATGTGAAGTAGTCATTTGTACATCAACTAATGTGTTGTTTGGGTGTTGGAGATTGTATGTCATGGTTAATATACACATTTGGGGAGGCTTTTGTTTCACATGTCACCTACTTAAAGGAGTCCTGAGTAACCAACCTAATTTGATTAAGAGATAAGTTAGCCAATTATTATTGACAATTGTTAGTCCTTAATTTTACTATTGTGATGCATCCTATTATTGTCAAGTTGCATAATATGGCAATGGATCAGGAGTTAGAAGCATTGGTGTATTAATCAAGGAATTATTGTATTGCCCAAGCTCTAGTATATGATAATGATATCATGTTTTTGGTTGCTAGACATGATAATATCATTAAGGCTATGAATGCTATGAAAGTGTGGGAATTATTTGCAATTGAGGATTAATATGCACAAGTCAATTCACATGTCATGCATTGAGAAATATACGTTGGAGCTTTGGTAGTCACAAAGGGTAGTACATCATGGAAGGTTTGTTGACAAGCCATTGAAAAGGAAACAAAATTACGACATTCTTCTTATGGAAGAGGAAAGGAAAAGTTAGCATTTGTTGGTTGGCCCTTGTAAATAGTTAGAGGAACAACATTATTAAGATTTATATGAACATATGATGGCTCAAAAGTTTTCATTTCTTAATTTTTTTTTGAGGGAACTCATAAGTGGACAAAAATGCTGACATTTTTTTCTTGAGAAAGAAAGGATCAAGTTTGGAAATATGACAATCAAAGCAATTTTGTGGAATGTGGCCACTTCTAAAGTTCTTGTGGCATGTTACATGTACCCGGTCTTGGATTGTTAATCACTTGGAATAGAAAAAAGCTATGATAATAAATTTTGTCTCTATCTCTCTCTACAAAGCTCTATAACTTAAAGAAGTCCAATCCCTAAGTCTCTCATAATTATACTTCGTCATTGGAAATTTCTTGTCACATTAGGATGGCCCGATCGGCCTTGCACTCCACTATATCCTATTTACATCAATCTCTCACCAAATGGTAGTGCATGACCATGTTTACGAAACTCAAATGCATGCATGCATGTTCATGTCCAAATCTACACATTGCATTAATAAGACCCTTCTCTACTTACCTGGTACACGCAACTACATTTTATGCCCCAAAAATGATAGGGTTGAAATCTACTGCACTAAGGAAGCCATCCACAATTAAAATTCCCAATGGAATGTGTGATGTGTGTGTAATCCTAGTACATGTGCCTACCCAATGACATTTTGGGCCCCTAAATATTGGAGATTGTTTGTTATGTGTGAGAGATCAAACTTCTTAGAAAAGTTGGGCAAATGCTTGGGGCTCTAGAGAAGCCAACCGAGGGTAGAAATTGTAATGGATTAGTTGGTGTGTTGTATGATTGTGATATGAGGTTGTCTTGCTACTTCATGGAACTTCAAGCTCCAAAAAAGTTGAGGATTGCATAATGTGTGAAAAACTAAAGACGTTAAAAAGTAAGGGTGAATATCAATTGTGTTGAGGAATGTTACCGTATGAGATGTACGAGTGATTGATAAGTGTGATAAGTGAGGGTGAAAGATATAATGTGTGGATATGTATGTGTGATTTTATATGATTATGAGTGTGAATGTAAGTGTGAGTGTGGTAGATACAAAGAGGCGTGAGTGAGTGACTAGGTGTGAATGCCAAGGGGGCTTGCACCCTTGTGGATCTACCCCTTTGTACCTATTTAACCCCTTATGGGAAATGAATGAATAGAAAGGATCACTTCTCTCTCTCTCTCTCTCTCTCTCTCTCTCTCTCTCTCTCTCTTTGACATCTTTCTCTCTTTCTCTCTCCCTTACGTTGAACCCCCTTGGGAGGGGGGTGGAGCCATTCTAGGCACTACCCCCCACCCCATAATGCTTGTCAACATCTTCATCATCTCTCTCACCATCATACTCTCCATCATTTTCACTATTACACCATTACCATTCATCCTCATCCTCTACCCTAACCCTAAAACCATTAACAAGGAAGTCAAGCATGAGCTCAAATATCTATGTGATGTTTGTGTGTGATCATGTTCATGTGTCTAGTCAAAGACACATCAAGCCCTAGAAAGTTTGAGTGGTGTTTGTTATGTGAGACAAAAGGTCTCAAAAAGTTGGGCATAACACCGAGTACTTTGAAGAAATTGGTCTGAGGACAAAATCTCTTAAGGACTCAATGATCGAATTGTGTGGAAAAGGTGTTATGAACCAACTTATGTACGATGAATAAACAGAAGCACGGAGACTTCAAGGTCGATTTGTCTTAGATAAATCAATAACAGAAGAAAAGAGCACATAAAAGCATCTATAATTGTAAGAGAAAATAGAAGCTTGAAAACTAAAAGGATTGTTAATAGATGAACAATAAGACGAGTGGAGAGCTCCGCATAGGCAAATAAATGAGCAAAAAAACACAATGCTTGTACTGAACCACATGACATTTGTGTAGTTCACTAATAAGAATATCTTGGTTGATGATCGTGACCAATTGTTTCTTTGTTTTTCATCATTGAGAAACCATGGAAGAAAAGGAGAAAGTGGCACTATATTCAATTGGTTCATAATTCATTCATCACAAATGTGATAACATAATTCATTGGAACTGATTCACAAGCATTTGATTTTAAATACAAGATAAGATGTTAGATATGATCTATGGTATATGATCATAGTTTGAACTAATTTTGTCGTCTTTTTTAACATTGCATTAAGGCAATGGTATTGGTTTAAAAGCTTGGGTTGTCAAAAGTGATTTGTATAACTATGTATATATTTAGGTGTTAGCTAGTTTATAAGGACTTTGCTATTGAGAAAAGGTATTTTAATAATGTATAATGCAATGCTTTCACCTGTGAATTTAAATGTAATGTCTGAGAGAGAGAGAGAGAGAGAGAGAGAGACTAACTTCAAGCGAGTCATCAGCCCTCACACCGCTTAAGATAAAAAACAACAAAACCAAAAGCATAATGGGTTTTCACAACAAATCCAATACTCCCCTTCGTTGATGATGATCAACTTTTGAGTTCCAATTATGTGCATAAAACTACTTGTCGAGGATTTAATATTTATTATTACAATAGAGCACCATACTTGTACGTTTTGCATATACATTTGAAACAATAATATAAACATAAGAGATAGCTAACAACTTATCAAACTTGTACAACTAAATAAAATTATTCAATAATCTAAGAAACAACAAACAATTAGGTAGCTTTCATATTTCATGACCAAAGTAGAAAAATACTTGTATTAATGTTTGAGATAGTACAGTTAGCTAACTTCTAAGTAACAATCGGCAACGGTTCGGTTCGGTTCAAGAGGGTCCAAACCGAACCATTAATTTTTTTTGAAACCTGAACCAAACCAACCGAACCGAACCACGAAACCGTTAAACCGAACCATTAAAATTTTCAAACCGTTAAGCCATTAAACCAGTAAAACCGCGGTTTCGTGGTTCGGTTTCGGTTTTCAACTTAGGTCAAATTTTAAATTTTAAATTTTAAAAATTTAAAATATTTGATTATTTAAATTATTTAAAGATTTTCCTAAAATGTGAGAATAAGGCATGAAAATGAAAAGATTGTTTAAAATCAGTTTTTATTTATTTAAATTTTTAAAAAAACTATTTAAACTGTTGTTTCTAACTGTTGAAACCGAACCATTAAGAAAAACCAAAATTGAACCGAACCATGTAAACCGTTAAGCTGCGGTTTCGCGGTTCGGTTGTTACTTCTAAGAGCACATCACATAGGCTTAATAATAATGTGAGGTATGGTAACCAATTTGTTTTTAAATTACCCCATATCGACATTGAAAAGGACTTATACTTGCAAGTGAACGATAACAACCAACATACTAAACTCAAAGCATGATGAAAGATTACATAAAATGACATTAATTTAATAAAAAGGCAATTATGTGCATTGTGAA
Organism: Azolla caroliniana; assembly: GCF_043228905.1. Classification (NCBI taxonomy): domain Eukaryota; kingdom Viridiplantae; phylum Streptophyta; class Polypodiopsida; order Salviniales; family Salviniaceae; genus Azolla; species Azolla caroliniana. The sequence goes on along the minus strand of NW_028230440.1, from coordinate 1,342,212 downwards.
ACAACTTGTTTTTTTCATGACAATTGCTTTTTTGTCAATACAGAGAGAAAGGCATAATGTTCTAGAAACCCTACTTTGCATGTTTGGTGCAAGATATGTTTTCTTTTACTAATCCATGAAAGTGAAAATGTAGGTTATTCATGGTTCATTAATGTAACACAACACATTAACATTCTATCATGATGATGTGATCATAATGGCGAAAGAGAACACAATTTTGGTACTAGTAAATGTGTATGAACACATGTTCTATGAAATTGTTGAAAATACATAGTTAGCGTCCAAGTTAAGAGAACTATTGCAGACATAGGCGAATGAACCCTGATATGTGCATGGAGATGGGCAATACAAGTTTGTACATGTACTAATGCATGGAGGTCACGTACAAAGAAGGGAAGCGTGAATGAGAAGAGCGAGGTTAGACAAGGACATTAGACAATGAATTGCAGGAAATAATAGACAAGTGGTGGGAGGCAAGAAGAAAGTAGGGAGATCTAAGGGGCCAGAGATGTGGTGAGCATTGAGACGACAAGGCACGAGTTTACGAGTAATCTAATATCACAAAGAATTGTATTAAGTCATTTGACCACCCCCAATGTCTCCCATGCCAACCTTCAAAATTGAAATTCGCAAATATATTTGATCTCTTTCATGGTGTTGTTATTGATGAATGCTTTTGTGGAGGATCAACTTACAAATTATTAAATAAAATTTTAAGCATGTGAGAGAAATCCATTAACGATGGACAAGCATATGCTAACAATGTTAAAAAATAACTAAGGTTGTATCAATAACTGTGGGCTGTAATTACAAGGATAATATTGATATATTTTGAAACATTTAGAAAGGACAACCTCACACTTCAAATAGCAAATAGCATTGGACTCTAGCTATAGATTCTAATATCAATATCTATATTTAGCCGACCATGGTCCATAATGCATTTCTACATCGATGATAAATAAATAGATGGTATTATTATAGTCATAAAGTAGCTTAAGACAAAATGTAGTTTTTTCAACGTATTATTCTTGCATTATCGGCAATGAATGTTGATATCTAATTTGAACAATTGTAGTTTTTCAATATAGTATTCTAGATTATCTACATTGCATTTCAACATTTAATTTGAAAATTCTTGTTCTAGACACAATTCATAGCCTTAGGTTGACCATTAGTTGTTGTTTATTGTTTTAGGTTTTACTTGACACATGTTAGTTTAGGTTAATTTTAAAACTCCTTCACATCCTAGGCCCATCTACTTGGTGGTAGTTTTTTATTTTTAAAGATACCACATCAGTATTTTATTATCATTATTATTTTCCCAATAAAACACTGCTTCGCTAGTTAGCAAACAAAATACAATACCACATCAATATTAATGATTCATGAACACCCTAAGTCTCGTGTCATTTGCTTTATTAGCCTATTGCCCTAAGATAATGTTATTGCTTTTCAACACTTGGGTTGTGGAAAGTTATCTCAAAGCCACGATCTTAAGAAACATTTGGTGATATACTAGATGTCAAACTATCAAGGGTATCATATAGTCTCTCTATAATCCTTGGGTTGTTTAAAAAAACATTGGTACAAGCCATGTTCTATGATCTCAAGCATAAAACATTGATGAATCTAACATCTATCAAACCCATAAGGTATGTTTCAACCCACAACCATAGGGTTGATAAATATATAACGCTTTACCTAATTTAAAGGCCATCTTTATATGTTTAATTTGTGAACATATGTGGGACACCATAATCCATCATGTCTTTCAACCTACATATGTCTATGTGATCCAATCATGTCGATATATGAAGCATTTATTTACTAGTATTGATCATATACAACTTGGATGCAAAGTGTGAATGGATCTATTGAATTGTATATTATTACTTAAGAGATGGTGAATTTGACAACTAATGTGCACATGCCTTTGAGACCTTTTTTCTATTTAAAGATTTTCTTCAATAGTATTAAGAAAAAACGCCCGAAGGCTACAACTTGAACCTAGCTGCCCATGAGGTTGCAACTTTTCCTATACAATGATGTAAAATAATCCTAGGACCAAGTATCAAACTTTGTAGAAGGTGTTGACATTTGTTGATATTCAAGAAAGAGTCTGTGGAATTAGATAGTGCCATTGAGGCTCTTGAGTTGACATTATAAACATGGGCAACTTTTTCCATAAGTGAAGAAGCTTTTTCCTTCTCTTGTTCATAGTGTTTGGGGAACCTTTCATATTATCATACTGGCCACTGATTATTGCTAGCAAGTTCTCCCATATCTCAAGCAACACATCTGAGAGATGAATGTCTGCCGCATCATAAAGTCAGTTACATCAATATTTCCATAATGCCCATAACATTATTGTGGTCATTGTTTTCCAAATAAGGATAGATCGCACCTGCTTTTGAGGTTGCTGAAAGGGACTAACTAATATCAATCTTCTATTATGTACTATCATTGCCTCATGAACATCGTTCGCCTCATACAACATCAAGTTGGAATGTAACACTCCCCACATTGCTGATCCCCATGAGAATAGGCAACCGACATTGATTGTTAGGAATAAAGACATGACTTTATTCCATACTTGTTGAGCGAAGGGACAAGACCATAGGACATGCTTGGTAGTCTTCTGAGCGTAATGGCAAAAGCCACATTGCCGCAAATTGGGTGCTACATTCCCTTTCAATGACTGACCAATTGGTAGTGAAATATGCACTAATAGCCATCGAATGAGAATAAATTTAGTTGGCCCCTTGAATGACCAGATCCATTTCCAATAGGTTCTCAAATGCAAAGTTGAGACACCCCCGTTGGTCGAATGTTTTTGAGTTGTTGGTATCGTTACATTTCGAGAGAGCAGTAATGATCTTCCAAGTTATTAAGTACTGAAAGACGGGGACCTTTACGATCTTTTCCCCCAAGGAGTGAGACCAAATCTAACCCCTCGGATCCTTGTTAATCTTGCGACAAGATCTTTTGCGTATAACCACAGGACATCACACATATGAGAAATTGAAGAATAAGGATCAAGGATCCATTTCTTTCCAGTTTTAGCAATCACTCTGTCTGGTGCACTTTGCAAGTCCTGTAGATAATTGCAATCAAAGGTATAAGATTGCAATATATTGTTGTCTAGGACCTTAAAATAAGAACACACCCGTTAGATGAAACAACCTTAACAAACATCAATGTATCATTTGTGAAGCATCCAAACCATAGATGTTCCTGCATGGGTTGGAAGCCCGTTGTTATTAAAAAACAAAGAATATGTTGTTGATATGGTAACAATCATTATCTTGGCACCATGAACTACTTGTGGATGTGCAAGACGATCTTCTTGTGACATTTGTTGAAATTGAGTCCAAGTTTTTATAGATGCAGCTGGCCCATATCCAATGTACCCCATGCAAGGTGAGTTCGCAGGCCCAACACTTTTCTTGCATTATCACGAAATAGATAATTGGCAAGTATAGACTAATTAAGTAACGCATCCCACATAGAAGGTTTTTCCTTGAGCAAAAACGATTTAATCGCATCCCATGCTCTTATGATTCCTAGCAAAAATCTATTGGATGCAAGATTCCATCTTGGCGTTTTCATATCATTCAAGAACAACCACTTTCGAGAGGGTGACCATGCTCCTCCTGTCTTAAGAGTTAACTGCATTAATTAATTTAGAAATATTCCTTTCCAAGCTTCTCGTGCTGACAACAATCCTCTGATCACAAACTTAGTGAGGAGAGCTCTTGATTGCATCAAAGGATCTATCAAACCCAACCCTCCATTGATTTAGGCTGAATCAACACATTCCATGCAACTTTGGGTATTGTAGGAGAGCCATGTCCCCCCCCCCCCCCCCCCCCCCCGAAAGGAAATTACTGATCAATGTTTGCACTTTCGTTATTGTTGATCTAGAAAATAGCCACACAAATGCCATAAACCACATTGATGCCAACAATACTGTGTTTGCTACTACAACCCGACCTGCAAAACACAATTGTTGGGCATACCAAACAGTAATTTACGTTTTATTGATAATAGTAATAGAGATATCATTGCTTCTGGCATTAAATCTATTCCAACCATACATCCCAAATATCGAACTAGTTCAACATGATGAAGTCATCGAAAGCAGGATCTAGACACCACGTAGGGTGAGTTTCTACACCCACCCAAATGCCAACTGACTTATTCCAGTTAAGTGATGCACTGTAGCATCTGAGAAAACCTGCAAAGCATTTTGTACCAGACCGAAATTACCAATCTCCCCATCAACATAGAGGGTTGTATCATCTGCAAACTCAACATCCACTATAGTGGACTGTGTAATAGGACCTAAATCTGAGGATAAGAGTCCTTTAAATCTGCGGAAAGCCTCACCACCCAGGCCTTGCACATTCCAGGAAATAAGATGTAAGGTGTCCATCTTACACAGATTTTATTGGTGTCCTTTTCTTTAGAAGAAAATCTCGACGGCCTTTTTGGGCACCCTCATGAGCTCTTGCTTGTCTTTTTAAAAGCAGATAGTTCCTTGCATACTTATGCACTGTATGATCTTTAACTTGCTTTTGAGGGGTTTGAAGTGTCAGGGTATCTTGTGAAATTGTGAATTGAAATCCAACACAAGGAATTTTATCTACTCCTTGAGCCATTTCAACACCCATAATATTTGATTGACCAGAAACATATTTTCGTATGAGCTTATCAAAAGGAATCGAATTAATAGAAACATTGTTTTGTTGGTTTTCTTTGATTCCCATAACACTTGGAGGCATTTCCACATCTGTAGTATCTTGACTAGAAACAACTTTTCCTTTTAATTTTTCAGAAGAAACCAAATTAACAGATGTTGTTAACTGTTGATTCTCAACTATTTTCAAGGGTGGCTGGCCTACTACCAACAACGGGAAAGACTTAGGCAAATGAGTGGAAAGAGTCTATCTTTTGTGAGGAAAAAATCGAATTAAATCTTTGTTGGAAAAGGTGGGACGATGGATTATCCGAAGTATTCACTTCGTGTAAATGATCCTCTTCTACATGGAGAGTAGAATACCTATTTTGTAAGAGGGGAAATTCCTTTAAATTATTAATTGACACATGATGAGGCTTGTCATGAGATACATGTGAAGATGTCTTCTTATGCCCTACCTTAGTACAACAATCATATCTATCCTGATACGGAACTATAGTTGTATTGGGTACATGCTTGTCCGTATCTTTATTCAATTTTGGGCAATTTTTTGACAAATGGCCAGATCCAAAACAACGAAAACATTGATTTGGCAAACCCCTATACAAGATTTTCTGAGAATAAGATTCTTGCCTTTGAGTCAAGTAAATTGGGCAACAAGATATTTGAGGGAAAAACTGTAGACTTAGAAATCAAATGTTTTGTAGATGCATCTCCCATATACCTATCTTCGATCTAACGAGGCCTATCATAAGTTTCCAAGACCATACCAATAGTGATGGCAATTAGATGCACAAAAGGGACTCATTCTTTACGTAAATTGGGAAACATCGCCACACATGTATGATATGAATCTAAATCATGAAGTACCTGATTTGTGGAGAAGTTGTGAATCCACGTGTGGAAGAAACCCATCCTCCCTTGACCGTCACTTTTTTCTTCTCCAGTAAGATCGGTACCATGCGTTCAAGCTCGAACTCCACTTGATAGTAGTCAGAGCACGCTACGGTGTACCAACTTTTGGCCAAAACTTTAGTACTAATTCCATGTGGAGGAAAAACTTTAAAATGTAAAAATAAATCCAATATTTGGGTTTAAAAAGTTGATCACTTGTGTTAAAATTAAAAGTCACATTCAATGAAAATAGATTTCAAATATGAAAAAACATCACTTGTGTTAAAATTCTAGGTAATGTTGTAAGGAGGTCTTAACTATATAAGATCTCAAGTAGTCAGTCAATCATGAAGATAGTATGTCTGTCTCTCTGTCTCTCTTGGTTTGAAGGTTTATCTCGAACTGTCAGTTAGTCTCTCTCTCTCTCTCTCTCACTACACTCGCTGATTCCCTACGTTCATACCTCCTCTCTCTGTTACTTTTTCCTTCCCCCTTCCACTCGTTATAACATCCCCCCCCCCCCCCCCCCCCCCCCCCTCTCTCTTTTCCAACTTCTGCACAAGTTTCTTCACGTTCTCTGCTCACCCTACAAACTCCAAGCATTCCCTGCTCGTCGTGTCCTCTTTGCAACAACAATACGTTCATATGTCCTGTTGTGTCCTCGCTGCATCGACATTAGGTGTTCAACTGTGTCCTCATCACGTCCTCTCTCTCTCAAGTGTTGTACTGTGTCCTCGTTGCATCGAGCTTTCCTCTATTGGCCGTGTTCTCTCTCTCTCAGGCGTTCTCTGAAGTGTGGTGTGCTAACCGTGTCTCCTCACATCGGTCTCTGCTCTGCTGGTCGTGTTCCCTCTACTTGGTACATGTTCTACTGTATGTTTGATTCTATCTGTTTTTGTCATTTAGGGTTTTGTTGTTGTTGTTCTCCCTTGATCATTTGAGTGCTTTGTAAATGCATATGCTTGAATTTGAGAGTCTTGTACATGCTTATGTCATTTTCTATAGGTGCTTGAATTTTGTACATCTGCAACCATAACAATGTTTGGGACATGTTTATCTGTATGTTTGATTCTATCTGTTATTATCGTTTAGGGTTTTGTTGTTGTTGTTGTTCTCCCTTGATCATTTGAGAGTTTTGTATATGCATATGCTTGAATTTGAGAGTCGGTCAACATGCTTATGTCATTTTCTATAGGTGCTTGAATTTTGTACAACCCCAACCCTAATGACATTTGATACATGTTCTACTATATGTTTGATTCTATGTGTTATTGTCATTTAGGGTTCTTGAATTATTGCGGTGGGTGCATCTTTTAACAATGCACATGTGTTCTTGCATTGTGCCAACTTTGCATAGTTGTTGCCATACATGACAAACTCACCAACATTGAACATGTGCACCACACGACTTCTTCCAATATTGTATTTCCTTGCTTGCACACCACAATGTAGTAGTCTTCAAAATCTTCATTCTGAGGAGATTTGAGCACTGCAAAATGATCTCCAACTTCCAATAATATTGCCAAGTCCTCACATTGGTTGTAGTATACAATATTGTCTGAATGTTCGTTTTCTTGGATATCCACACGTTGTTCTATCTCTAGCTTCTATAGCTTCCATGGCTCCACAATTGATAGATTGGTGCATTCATCCCAAGCTTCATCTAAACACATGGAACAAAAGCACGATAAACTGCGGAATAACAATTGTGTTGTGTCCTTGCGACTAAACCCTAAAACACAATGGGTCTTGCGGGTCCCTTTCACGGTTTTACAACCATATGGTTCACTCCTATCCACCTCATTAACACAAACCTCAATAAACAATCTATTCTTACCATCATTTGACATCTTCCATGTTAGCCACTCCACAATATCATGTGCATTTTGTAACTTAGCACCTTTATTATCCAACTGGTCACTTGTAAGAGCATGCTTGATCACAACCTCGTGCCATCGTGCTCTCCCTTTCCATGTCCAGACCCGAAGTAGTTCCATTGCATTGTAATGTTTGTCAATGAGAAGTATTTGGGTGTTTTGCATGATAGTTAGCCAACAAACACAATTAATTGCATGACTTAAACCATAATTATTACTTATGCACGAGTGAACAATACTAACAGACGAATCAGTACAAATGAACAAGAGAGGATAGTATTAAGTTATTGATTAGTACTAATGCACGAGAGAGGATAGTACTAAATTGGAGATTAGTACTAACAGACTAGAGAGGGAAGTGGTAAGTTATTAATTAGTACTAATGCACGAGAAAGGATAATACTAAGTTGGAAATTAGTACTAACAAACGAGAGAGGGAAGTGGTAAGTTATTAATTATGTAGGCATGCATGAGAGAGAACAGTCATAAGTTATAAGTTGGTCATAATGAGCAATGTTGGAGAGTACTAAGTTATTAATTAGTACTAATGCATGAGAGAGGACAATCCTAACTTATAAGTTGGTCTTAGTAAACAAAGTTGGATAGTACTAAGTTAATAATTAGTACTAATGAACATGGTTGGATAGTACTAAGTTAATAATTAGTATTAATAAGAGAGGGCAATCCTTAGTTATAAATGAGTACTAACGAACAAAGTTGAATACAACTAAGTTATGAATTAGTACAAACATTACTGAGAGAGGACAATGTAAGTATTAATTAGTGCTCGTGCTTGCCGGATGGCAGTCCAAAGTTATAAAATTAGTACTAATAAACGAAATAGGATAGTACTAAGTTATTCATTAGTACTAATGCACAAGAGAGGGCAATGCTGAAATATAAATTAGTAGTTGTGCATGCGGGATCTGAGTACTTAGTTGTAAACCATAGTCAATACTTGTGCATGAGCACCAGAGAGGACAATACTATGTTGTAAATTAAGGATACATCACAGGGCCTAAACCTTAATTAGTACTTGTGCACGTAGGAGGACAATACTAAGTTGTAAGTTAAGTTTACTTAATATGGTTATTACCAAATCAGTTTAGATTCACATTTCAAGACAGTACTGGTGCATGTAGTTGGAGAATTCCTAATTCAGTATTTTATACAACCATCTATAAGTACTATGGAGTATTACCAAAATAGACTTCCCTTTATAAGTACCAAACATATTGATTATTTCCTCACCTTGCAATGAAGTAGAAGGACCGGGCCGCCTTAAATTGCAAGGCAGCACCATCAAACCAAACTCAATGGCGATTAAAGTTAACACCCAATGACAATAAATCTGCATGGTGAAGCTTAAAACAATGTTGAACAAATAGTATATCATGGTTTTATCATCTGAAATGTAGAATATTGATTTCTTATGTAACTCACTGTCTTCTCTCTAGTAGCAAATATGTACAATTATTGTACATTGGTCATTGTACCAATGTATTCATTGAACCTCATTTTGAACTTTAAACGTATAGTTCTCTGCAAAGTCAATAACATATACTATAACATCTAGTGGTAAGTTATTTATACATTCCTTGAACTGTGAATTTTGCCAATAACTCCTAAAGTTATGTGGAATGAACTCCCCGAGTTGGTTCTTAAACTCTGAGACAAGGGTAGTAACACATGTCTCCTTATATACTTCCTTGATACCAACCATGTGAAGGGCTGCTCTCTTTGCACCAAGTTGATCTATGCTCTCTACCCCTTTCACTAAGTGTAGGGATGACTTCATAGACTCTACAATCTCCTCTGAAACACATTGGTCCCTAAACTTAATATTTTCCATGCACACATTCAAAAGTTGATGGTGTAACACTCTAGAGATAATATCCCTACGATCTTCCTATCTCTCAATTACTTCTAGTAAATAACGGACTAAGTGAAGAACCACTCGTCTCTTGCTCCTCTCAGACATAGAATTGCTACATGACAACTCACTCTCCTTGACATCTACCATTGCCACTCTCATGTATTCCAACAACTAATTTCTTGTTATTTTAGTACCTAATTAATCAAAATAAATGCTTAATACATCGTAGAATAAACATACTTAATACATCATAGCATAAATGTTAAGAATTAGGTAAGTAATTAAGTACGGGTTAATTAGTGCCTAATTATGCGATTAAGTTAAGCGGAAGATTAAGTGATGTGTGTGTGTGTGTGTGTGTGAGAGAGAGAGAGAGAGAGATACACTTATGAACAACACAAGATGGGGAATGAGTAAGTATATTAAATTAACATTATCATCATCAAATACAAAAATACCTACAAAAATACCTACAATGAGGTATATTACATGTCTGAGGATAATATAGGTACAAAAGTGTAAGTCCTATATTAAATGTACTTGGGAGTGGAGGATCTAGAATATCCCACTTAAGTACAAGATCCTATTTAAGGTGTTATAGTCAACACTTCTAACTAGATTCTATCTAGGTAACTACAAAGTTACATGGTTGACTAACTAACTAAACTAAGTTGAGCTTGATCTCTCAACACGCCCCCTCAAGCTCAAGTGTGAGGCATCCGCTTTGGCTTTCGTCTGCTTCGTGTGCTTCCGTCCGGCCTTCGGCTTTCTTTGTCGTGGCAATCTCGGTTCCTCCCCCTCAAGCCGATAACGAAGGCTTGTAGTGTGTGGGCGAAGGTCGACTACTTCCACCCATCGTGGGTTACGAGCTGCTTCAGTGGAGCTCTTGGGCTCTTGTTCGGCCACTACCTTCATCGCGAAGGCATAGTGATGGGCCATGTACTCGTTGTAGCCGGGCGACGGGGTTCTTAGCTCTAGATCAGCGTCAAAGTTTTTCGCTCACTGATGTGAGCGCCTTCTTTGCTCCAGGTGTCCACATGATGGGTACACCAAACTCAATGTCTAGGAAGGGAGCCAACACATCCGAATCACTGTCGTCGGGGTGATCGACTTCGTATTCGAGCATCTTACTTTTGCCTTTGTCCAAGTTCGTACTTGGCCGCGACATGCTTGGGTCACGTGGGGCCTCTTCTGGCCCACTAGGCCTTGTTGTAATCGGACTTTTTTCAAACATGTGTTTGAAGCGATCTCCATCTTCTACCTCTTGTTCGGCGGATTTCGGGTCGAGCAGAGTCGGAGTCAAAGTTGTCTCTGGTGTGGACTCGTCGAAGACTACGTCTCGACTTACTCGAACCGCTCGGGTAGAAGGGTTGTAGCACTTGTATGCCTTCTTCGTGGATGAGTATCCTATGAGGATACATTCCGCCAACTTCACATCGGGCTTCTGTCGTTGTTTGTTCGGGATACGTACATTCGCAATGCTTCCGAACACCTTGAGGTGCGACAGGATTGGCTTCCTTCCGACGAGATGCTCGTATGGAGTTAGCTCATGTACTCCATTAGTGGTGCATCGATTCATGAGATAGACGGCCGTGGATGCCACTTCGGCCCAATAGAAATTCGGCATGTGCTTTTCATGCATCATGGCGAGTATTTGCCGATTCTTCCTTTCGGCTATTCCATTTTGTTGGGGTGTGTGTTGGCACGAGAATTCTCTCTAAATGCCTTCACTTTGGAGGTAGGAGGTGAATTCATCGGAGAAGTACTCCTTGCCTCCATCCGATCATAGGCATTGAATGTGCCGACTGATTTCTTTTTCGACTTAGCCCTTGAGCTTTTAGAAGTGGGAGAACACTTCACTCTTCTTCTTCATAGGGAAGATCCACGCGTAGCGCGAGTAGTCGTCGATGAAGGTGACGTAGAATCAGCATCCGCCGATCGTCGACGTTTGAGCCGGTTCCCATACATTCGAGTGTATGATGTCGAGAGGCCTTTGCTCGCGTGGCTCTCCTTCGGGAATGGGAGTCGATGTTGTTTGCCGAGTTGACACGTTTCGCATACTCAGTCGACTCGTTTCGACTCAAATGTCAGAATTTCGATGACAACTCCCTTTGATTGCATAGCTCGACGCCGTTGGAGGTTTATGTGGCCGATTCTCTTGTGCCACAACTCGATGCTAGTCTTGATTTTGAGACCTTTAGCATACATTGTTGATTTCACCTTGTTCGAATCGAAGATGAACATTTGACCATCTCTCCGCCCCTTAGCTATGAGTTGGCTATCTTTCTCGATGAAGCATCCTTCGTTGTTGAAGCGGACTTGCATGCCTTACTCCATGATTTAGCCGACCGAGACCAAATTCTTCGTTATTGTGGGCACGTGCAAGACATTCTTGATGCAAGTTTGCTCGCCTTCTTTCCCGAATGGGACATTGCCAATGGGTCGAACGGGATGTGTGGTATCATCTCCCGTCTCTATGAAGCCGGGTCGGTCAGGCGTTCTTAAGTCACGAAACCACTCTTGGTGTGACGTCATATGATGTGAGGCATCGGAATTGACAAACCACACGTCTTCCAAGTTGGAGGTGCTTGCAGAGTCGGAGACCGACATAGAGTTCGCTCTATGCCTCATTGCGAATAGTTCATCATAGTCGTCGTATTCAGAGTTGGCAGCGTAATTTGTGAGTTGTCGACTTGTCGAAGCCGACTTGCTTCTTCTTTTTCGGCACTCCTCGCGGTGACCGATTTTTCCGCAATAGTTGCAAGTTTCGGGCGTCATTTACTGACCTTGTTCGGCATTGAAACTCCAGCTCATTCCGAAGGTTCCTTGATGGCTTCCGTCTTGTTGTCGAAGGTTTGAGTTCCCTTCGTGTGATGGGTCGAATCGACTTCTTCTACCACCTCGACCTCGTCCTCGACCACCATCCGAATTCGAGAAGAACATTTGTCCTTCCAATGTCTTGGTTTTGGTTTGTTTGTGGTTCTCTTCAACCATTAGCATTGATTGAAGGTCGAAGAACGAAGGAGGATTTTCCCTCCCCAAGATTGCCGTCTTCACCGAGTCGAATCGTTGTGCGAGGCCGCCCAAGCATACTTGAACCATCTCGTCTTCGTCGAGATTTATTTTGATGGAGCCAAACGATTCACAAATGCTCTTGATCTTAGCGGTGTGGTCCAACACGAACATGTCTTTTTGCCGAATGTTGTTCAACTCTTGTCGGAGTTGAAGCTTTCGGGTGGTTGTGTTGGTGGCAAACATTTTCTTTAAGTTTGCCCACGCTTCTTTAGGCGTCGTGGCGTCTTGAATGTGGCTAAGCATGTGGTCGTGGACACATGTTGCGAAGCAATACATGACTCGACTCGCCGCTTGCTCCCATGTTGCGTAGTCAGCGTTCTTTGAGTCGGGTCGATTTTCTTGTGCGTCGTTGATGTAGCTCCAATACCCTTGGCCGACAAGGTATTGGGTCATTTTGTACTCCCAAGATGAATAATTGCTCCGGTCTAGCTTTTCATTAAGGAGCGAGCTACCTATTTGTGTGTTCATTTTGATGTAATGTCTTCCGTTTTGCTTTTCTTCCTTCGATCACGTACTCGTGCTACGTAGCGGCATTATGGTAGCGGATAGCCGGAATTTGTCGTCTGCGTTTCGAACACACAATTATGAAGAGGCAAATGAGCTTAGTGGATGTGCTAAACCACACGCTTTGGTACCATGTTAAGAATTAGGTAAGTAATTAAGCAAGGGTTAATTAGTGCTTAATTATGCGATTAAGTTAAGCGGAAGATTAAGTGATATGTGTGTGAGAGGAAGAGAGAGAGAGAGAGAGAGAGAGAGAGAGAGAGAGAGAGAGATACACTTATGAGCAACACAAGATGGGGGATGAGTAAGATATTAAATTAGCATTATCATCATCAAATACAAAAATACCTACAATTAGGTATATATAGATCTCATGTGCAATGGTGCATATGTGTGAGGATAATATAGGTACAAAAGTGTAAGTCCTCTATTAAATGTACTTGGGAGTGGAGGATCTACAGTATCTCACTTAAGTACAAGGTCCTATTTAAGGTGTTATAGTAAACACTTCTAACTAGATTTTATCTAGGTAACTACGAAGTTACATGGTTGACTAACTAACTAAACTAAGTTGAGCTTGATTTCTCAACAATAAGATCAACCATTTTTCGAATAAACATGTACGATAATGCCATACTCATATATTCCTTTAACAAAACAATATAGTACTAAGAAAGACAACCATAACAATAGGCTAATATAAAAGTCAAGTTTTAGGTGTTATCCAAATGTGTCTGACATCATTGGCAGAAGATTATCATTCTATTAAGATCGGGAAATAATACAAATAACAATATGCTCAACATAATATGGTAACAATGTATAAGTAGATGGAGATGATAATGACAATAATAATCATGATAATGACGAAGACATTATCTTTTAGCATAAATAAATCTTAAAGTTTCCATTGAAAGGATAAACTACAAACATTAAAGCCTAAAAACGGTTCTGAAATAACCTACGCTATAAATAATAACTATGATAAACACTAGAGAACTTATGCTACAGAAATGTAAGAGTAATACCGAGTGAAGGAGAAGACATATCGAGGGAATGAGAAGAAATACCAACGGAAGTAGAAGACATACCGACGGAAGGCGAAGATGAGGAAGATGTGTGACACAAACAACAACAAAATCTTGGGGACATTCGCGTGTTGTGAATACCTGAGATGTAGAGAACGACAAAACGGTGAATCTGAGATGGGCTCGGTTGGAAGGAGGAAGAGGAGATGCCAAAATGGTGAGAATCGCCAAATTCAATTAATGTGGCATGCTAAATTAAAAGTGAGGGGGAAATAGCCCCCAAGTCAGTCTTGACCCCTGAATCCACAACAACTGTCTCCCCCCATTAAATGCAACGTTGTCGTGAAGAAAACCGTCCACAAGCGGAATCGGTGCACCGGAGCGTAGGAACCGGCTCCTCATGCACGTACGCCTTATGTTGTACATAAGAGAGAATTAGGTACATAGAAGATCCTAGGTAGGTAGATTCGGTAGGTAGGAAGTTAATGGGAAACGGCTCCTTTCTTGCCTATAAAAGGAGGGAGACGAGGAGGAGGAAAGCATCGCGGATAGAGAGGACGAAGTGTTGTCGGGTTGTCGGCCGAAGGCTTCTCTCTCTTCCAAACTCCGTAGCTTCTTTCTGTGCAGGTTTTCGGGAGGCTCGCGCTGCTCTGAGGAATGCCTGAGTGCTTCCGGCAGCACCTCCAACCTACTCCTTTCTTTCTGAGCGTTTACGAACAGGCATCGGCATCTGTTCGCCGGCCTGTTCGGTTGTAACCGACTTCGTGCTTCTTGTTGTTTGTCTTTGTTAATATATATATACCTACATTCGTGTCTCTCTACGTCGGTGTCCCACTCGCGTCTTTGTGTCGAAGGGTCGTGTCCCTGTGAATCTACGCTCGCACGTAGTGGGTCTCTTCCCTTCTCCTTTGTCTCTTGCTCTTCGGTACAAGACCCCCGAGGCCCCGCCTCATTCCACGCATCCGCGAGGAATACCTCGATAACGTGTACTACCCCCACCCCACTCCCTAAAAAGATTATAAATTTTTCTGATTTTTTTTAAACTCGTGTTTTTTTTTGCCAAAAACAATACTTTTTGGGTACACCGTAGCATGCTTCGACCTAGTAATTCCGACCAAGCATTTGTACATTTGTGATGCTGTCAACATCTTGTTTCAAAGCAATTTGCAACAGTAAGCAAAGATCAACATGCCGAGGACGAATGGCCAAAACCTGCGCAATGACTGTCCGCTTCTCTAGATGTTGAATCTCTCTTACGATTTGTGCTCGATCATGTTCTGACAACAGAAGATCTACTGCACTCTCCGAAATATGTGGGATATCTGGGTTAGCTACACGAGAGCCCCGATTAGATTGTTCGCGACAACACAACAATTACTCCTGGTTCGTTGTTGTATCGAGGAAGACCGGGGTGATGGAGGACGTTGAGAGGTTGATCGTGGCAACTGGACTGGCTGTAGCAGGTATGCTGATGGAGACAATCGGCTTTTCCGCAACTACTATGGGAGAAGCGGAAACCCCTAAACATCCTTCGGAAGGGTTTGAACAACCATTAGATACAACAGGTACACAGGGCACGACCATCGGTTGGGCAGTGGCAAGGTAATTGATGGAAGGCGAAGCAACAGAAGGTTTGGCAGTGACATATGATATGGTGGTTTTTATCGTGCAGAGCAGCAGATCAGTTTATAATGAATCCCTGACTTCGATACGTTTATTAGACAATATATGCATATTCTACATTGGAAATGATGACAATAAACATTAGCTCAGTCAAAGTGTCTACATCACAAATATTATTGGGAATACACCTTGAAACATGAGTATATAACTTGAGAGTTTCTGAGGCCACTTTGTCAAGCATGGCCCACACAATATTTGAATGGATTATGTTGAGAATCTCAACTTCCCATAGGAATAGTGTTCACACTAGGCAGTGGACAACTTACTAGGACATTTCTGTAATTAGTAGAAAGGGCATTTGCCGTAGACTAGTTGGTATTTAAACCAACCCTTTGTAACTTAGTTGTTGCATATAATATACAGTTCCCTTGTTTAGAGCTCTCTCTCTCTCACACACACACACACACACTCTCTGTTGCATCACGTGCACACACTCACACACAAAGCTCACTTTCGTTGCATAGCACCATATATGCCTCTCATTCTTTAGAGATTATAAGTTTTTCATTCACACCACACACATATAACCAAAAAACATTGGTCATACTAAATACATGTTGATTTTTTCCCCTTGGGTCTTTTATGAAAACCTAAATTAAACATAAGGATGAGAGAGAATAACTACATAGTGTCATAATCCATATGGGAAGCATGCAAAGTTTTTTGTAATATTCACGTTGTTTTAATAACCTTGCTTACTTATATATTAGAAACTCCATGAGAGACATTGGAATAGGATATGAGTGTCATACAACTATGAGTTCACCACCAACCCACCCAAAGACACTAAATTTGCACCTTGTTTGAAAATAAGGGCTAATTTTTTAAAATTATGATTAGCAATGGGCCCGGTTCGGTTTCGGTTCGGTTCGGTTCAGTTTCTTGGCCTTGAAACCAAACTAAACCGTTTACAGAAATTTTAGAACCAAACCAAACCGGTTTATCATAAATCAAAACCAAACCAAATCATTTTTGTGTGATATTGATTATCATACATATTATGAATCTCTGTGAGAAAATAATCATAAATTTAGTTATCACACTTATTATAAATTTGGTCATCACACTTGTCATAAATTTAGTCATCATACATATTATAATTTTGGTCATCATACTTATCATAAATTTGATAATCATACATCAAAAGGACACTCTACTTATAGTGTATATAAAATTTAATAAGTTAGAGCCTAGAGGTTTTTAATTAAAAGTTGAAAGTTGGCCTACAGGTGAAAATTTAGGAATATTTTTTAACCTATAAATCGTTAAACCGAAACCGCTAAACCATGAAATTCAAAACCAAACTGAACCGAAACCAAACCGGATCATAACATTTGAAACCAAACCAAACGGTTTATTTATTTTTGAACCAATAAACCATTAAGCCACGATTTAACGGTTCAGTTAGGTTTGAGCCAAAACCAGGCCCATTGCTAATTATGATATCCTCAATCTAGAATACTCATGTACTCGTTTACCATTCACATATGACATTTTATTAATCTCTCACATATAATTTAGATTACATACATACATACACATTATATCGATGAACTAAAACAATGCAACTTTGATATATCCTTGTGCATCTACTTGTATTTTAAATTTTATGTTATGAGCATACATGTAAAAATCAAGACAAAATTAGCTCCATCTATTTATAAATTGACATGTGACCTCTCACCTCTAGTAGAATGGGGAAGTATGATTATGAACATGATCAAGTATTCAATAGGTTGAGGACTATTTGTTTTTCCCATAAAAAATATCCTCCATTGGTATTAAAATAGTCCACTATTACAATGAATATTGCATGTGAATGTGGTGTTGTCCGCCGGAAGCGAACTAGTGGGAAAAGAGTAAAGAAAAGAACAAGAATCGTATTATTATAGTAGGAGTGTTTAAAGAACGCATGTAACGGATCACGCAAGAAGCGTAATCGACTATGCCCTATGTATATAAAGGGCATAAGAACATTGTACAAGCTAGCATAGTTTTGAGAATACGTTCTCTAATATAGTTATTGTCTTCTCTTATCTCTGTCTCTGTGTCGATACATAGCGTAATTGTCTGAGGATTAGTAGCGTGTTTGTGTTCGAATCCATTCTCTATACCACGATCACCTTGAACCTACCCCAAAGGACCAAGGGTAGGACGTGTTCCTAACCGGTAACATGTGGTTGCATAAGGTTTTAGACCTAATTTCATGTAACTACTTTCTAATCATTCTTTTGATGACTCCGCCCTCGTCAATTGTAACAATGGTTGTATTAGAGCAGAGTCCTCTCTCATCCTCGTGTAGTTTTATATGAGTGTAGTATGGGATACATATAATGCCTTAACTTAATATTAGGTTGATAATCCTAATGTCATTGGTGTTTCATTGGGTAGAGGTTCATGTTATTTCCCTTCTCATTGATGTTTTCTTTAATTGTTGATTGTTGTATTAGTTATTGACTAAAAATTAATTTGTTGTTACACTATCGATTGATGTTCTCCCTAGAGTGGTTGTATGGGAAGGGATAAAAACATTCTCTATAAAGGCTTGTATCAAAGTAACATTAAAGCTTGTTTTGAAACTAAAATAATTGTGTCAAAATAAGGAAATCTATTTAAACGAAGTTATAGAAAACATTAAGATGAAAGTGTCTCTATGCATTTAATCTCCATGATTTGACTTTTAGAAAATGTGTTTGTAATTGATTTATTTATTCCAAAAAAAACACTACTTTTGTTTAGTTAGCAAACAATATACAACAACGTTCAAATACTAAGATCCACAAAGACTAACCTTAGAGGGATCAATATATACAACTCTAAAAACAACAACAAATTCAACAAAACTCACATTGTCCTTCTTCCCACAAATATGATAATAACCCTCGCTCCCTCTTTTACAACAAAATTATCCCACCTACTCTTTTACAACAATGTTATCTGGGTAACATGACCTTGTGGTGTTAACTGTTCCGCCCATCCTTTCCATGTTAATGTGAGACCTTGTAAGGAACCCCACCCAACTTTCCCATTCACAATACAAGATGCCATGATCCTAAGACTTCTACACCAAATGTGAATCGCATGTGCACAATTCCAGAAACAACGAGACATCGATTGCAAAGCGTGTCCACATAACTTGTAACCAGTCTCCCCACCACAGGAACTCATCCACTCCCCTATAGGTACCGCCTTATGGCTAAGAAGCCACAACCAAACCATTATTTTTTCTAGCATATCCAACGACCATAGTCTCCTCCAAAACAACTTCAGGAAGTCATCTAATAATAATGCGTTTATCCTTCCAGCTATTACGAGTCTAAACAACGCTCACTGATTTGGAGTCAATGATTTGCCTTCCTAGTTTAGTATTGTACTAAAAAAACCTTTCCAGTTTGTTCGTTCCCAATTTCTGCCACCATACCTCTAGTGGATCCCACTCCAAATCACATAGGGGCTTGCTGTCAAAAAGCCATAGTTTACAATCATTATCAAGTTTCCCTAGGTCCGGGTTCACTTGCCACTTCTTACCCTCCAACATTGCCACCAGCATTGCCAACCATTTGTCCTCAACCTTCAAAACATTTAAGTTGCCAAACAAGTGATCCTCGTTAGTTGTGCACCTGCCATCATTGGATAATCTACGCAACACTCTCACAAACAAACCAACCAGACTAGACCTCCTCTTCCACGTTCAATGCATCTAATCCATCAACAGTCTTTATCTATCAATTGGTCACCTTTTCTAACCTTCTAGTAAACGTAATGCTACAAGTCTAACCCTCCCTCCTCTTCATGCTAAAAACCTCCTACTCTCTTACCGAACTAACATTGTACTCTAACATATGCCCCTAGGGCAGGTATTTCTTCGGTCCAAGCATCATAACGTCTTCGCTTCTAATCTTGGGGTTCCAAAATAGTTGTTGTTGTAGCCGTTCATCCAACTTTTTCGGTTGCATTAAGACCAACCCATCTCTTAAACTTGACTAGGCCTTCATTATGGTGTGGACCACCCTATCCTCCATGCTAGCCAGTTCTTTCGACTTTAAACATAAACTGAACAACCACCCGTATTTGCCTTTTAGTGGTCGTCATTCCTCTGGCACCAAAGGTCTACTCTATTCCTAAGAAGCACCTTCCACAATTTTGGTCTGGGTTGCAGACGTTGCACCAGAATTATCGAGTAGAGCCTTAATTTGGTGAACCAGATCCACCAACCCAAGTTCTTCCTGGTTTTTCGCCTTGATCAAACAACCCCATGCCACTTTAGTTGATACTGTCTCATTGTCTATGCCAACCAAAGGAACCCTCGCACCATTGCCTTTTAAATGTTTTTTATGCAGGCTTTGTATAACATCCAACATGCCACCAAGTGCCACATGGTGGCCAACAAAATGTGGTTTACCACGACCACCCTACCTGCAAGGGAAAGCTTTACTGGTGCCTATAGTCAAAGCTTTTTATTTATTTTTCCTTTCACCTGCTCGAGTTGCTGATTTTTAGGTGTCTTAACTCCCACCAAAAAGCCCAAATACTTGAGAGTCATTCTATTGGGAACCCATTCAAAATCAACGTTAGGGCACCAAAGCGGTCGTGGGTTTGGACTTACCAAGAATCCTCTACTTTTGTTCCAATTAATTTTCCCAACTATATCCGTCCTTCAGCCTTCTGTGAATTAGCGCCATTGCCTTGTAGGTAGAGTATAGTGTCATCTGCATACTCAGAGTCCAACAATTCCTTGCTTGCATGTGGGACAACTATACTCTTAAGAATAAGAGGCATTGAAATAAATAAAATATATATATTCCGTGCATGGTGTAATTCAATAACACTTTCAAAGTGCCACTCAAAATATGGTTGGATATGACATGTCATGCGTTTTTTGATAGGGTTTATGTTTAGTATATAGTTTTTTCACTCTATATACCGTTGTCATGTTGTATTTGATCTTTTCCACGACATCCAAAGTAGTAGAATACTAGTTTGATGGACCAATTTATTGTAGTTAAGATAATGTGGCAAATAGATGGCGTGCCACAATATAGCTACATAGAGTCACTCCATTGACTTTAAGTTTAGGTGTTATATGTACACATGGGTATATTTAGGATTATTTTGTGTGGAAGGGGCCAAGCATGAGAAGACTCTAACGAAGAATAAACGTGCACGTGTTCAATAATTTGACAACTATTTTGGCTTATTTCAATTATAGTTATTGATATAAATGTCAAATGCCCATGCATCCAATATATTATCCTAAATGCGTCTTATTGCATTATTATGCTTTGTTGAAGTTGAGACACCAAATTGTAGACATTGTGACCACCCATGGGCAAACATGTTTACATTTGTCATCCACCATTCTTGACTTCAATAAACTTTGTCTATCTCAATGATGTGTTGTAGTAGATAATATAGGAGTCTTAAAATGTCTCCGCCAATGGTCACTTATAAAACAATGAGTTTAATTATTTAATTTTAAAATTTAAAGCAACGTTAAGTTTGTGTCTTTAGTTTTCATTCACTATAAAATCCGTGTATGTTGTTAGTTACAGATTGTTAAATTTGTTGTTTTGGTAGAAAAAAAAGAGTAATGAATTTGTCCCTTAAGAAACAAGGGGCTTTATTTATATCAACGCCTCTCTCAAAACAATGAGTTAATATGTAAACAACATTGTGAATGTCACAAAGTAACCAATACCAAAATTTGAGCATGAGTTTAAATTACAATTTACAAATATTTTGGATATAGTTATTGTGAGACATGTCACTTGATTACATGTTTTTTATGAAATGGCTCGATAGATCTTTCTTCATATGTACATCCTCAACCTTGCATGTTCCTTTTTGTGTAATGTATGCATTTGCTCTTACAATCAACTTTTATAGAGACTTTTTAGAATCCAAAGAAAGTCGAGTACTTGAGAATGTCCCATGTACATCAAATGTTAATGAAAATTGTTTACGAACTCACAAAACTTTCAATATTTATTTCAAAGGCACTTCCCACAACTAAAATGAATTTGTCATCACTTACCCTTCTCATGCACCCAACATGTTTACACATAAAATTATTGCTAGGATCACACTTGTTACATTGTGGAAATCACAAAACTATATCAAATATATGAGGGTTTTATATGGGCAATCGAGGAATGACAATACTTCGAAGAACAATATTGGTTCTAATTTCACCACCTTCAACCTACAATAATAGAGACACATTTAGGATAGACATGTTTGAGCAAGTGGGATGGGAAGTGTTGGCTACTTAATATGATACTAGTACAAGGAGAGAAATATTGATTCGGATTGGATAGATATAAGTTATAATCCCATGTAATGAATTTGTTTGACCTACAACTTTCCCGCATAAGCCTCAACTAGAACTTTTGCCTTTTTGCAATCAATGAATTGTCACCCTTTCATTAGTGCCTCCTTTTTTAAGGCTTCATTTGATGCCTTAAGGCCCCATCCTAAATGGAGGTATGGTGTGTTTGCCTAGAAATAAAAACCAAACCCAATATGCTTAATCAAAAACCTCAATTATGACCCTTTGCCTTTTGCAACTAATGCAATGCCACCATATTCGTAACACTAGAATCCTTTCCCCAAAGTTGCCTTCCACACCATGTAAACATATATAAGATCTGAAAGGTATGTTACAAACAAAAACTAATGCTTCAATTAAACAATGCTAAAACGTCCTCTATCTTAGATAAGGGTTGCAACGCAGATAAGTTCCTATATAGAAGGAGTGGAAAAGAAACAATATTGTGCACAATGGATGCATCATTCGTTGGATGAGCCAAAAAAGAAATTCTTTATATTTGATTGATTATTTGAAATATTAGCATTTAGAGTCAATAGAGAGGACCAATTCACAATAACAATTAAAAATGATACAGTCCAAAATAGGAAACATGTAACCTTGATATAATAGTAACAAGGCGAGGTAGCTAGTCTTTAACGATTAGCGGCACATTATCCTACAATCCCTCCAGATCCATAATCTCAATCACCTCAATATGTACAATTATTGGCATGTCAATGCTATCTATTCCTCATCTCCACATGCTAAGCTTCATGAAGTTGCTTACGTCACACATTGTAAGCAATCTTGTGCCGTGAGATGCCACACAACCTCCTAATAGAAAAAGAATGTTTCTACGACATCTTAATGCTAAGAGTGAGGAAAGGGGGGTGGAGATCATCATATTAGACACCCACAAGTAAAACACAAACATGTGACACCATATATATCTTTCCACTGGGCGAGGTGGTAGATGGAGCACATCACCAATCTGTCTGCATGCTCGTCTCTCTCTCTCTCTCTCTCTCTCTCTCTCTCTCACACACACACACACACACACACACACACACACACACACACACAAAGTCTCATGGTTACGAGTCGAGTGCCGGAGGTTGAATAATGTGGGGTTTAGGGTTGGCATAGGTAAAAGTATAGGCAAGAGGCACGAGGAAGAGGAGGACGAGGAGGTGAGAAGAGCTTTAACAAGTGGATTTGACATACAATCAATATAATTGTGTGCTTTTTCTTTTCTTACAAGAAGGAGAAGGAGGAGAAGAAGAAGAATTAGAGGCGTGTGGACTTGGGTTGGTTGGCTGGCTATTGTGATTCGTGAACAGGCTAGGCTAGCCTTTTGGATTTTAGTTTTTTAGTATGTACACACACACATACGTATATACATACGTATATATATACGTATATACATACATACATACATATGTGTGTGTATGAATGAGCCCTTTGTGAATGCGTTTTAGCTTCTCTCTCTCTCTCTCTCTCTCTCTCTCTCTCTCTCTGTGTATGTCTGTCTGTAAATCAATGGCGTGTACGTAGTACAGACAACAAGCATTCCCTTGTAAGTTTCCGTTCAATTGTTGTGTCTCCTCTTTCTTCATCGTTTTCTCTTCACTCTCGCGGAATAATGAATGGTTTCTCTTCTCTTCTCTTTCTATGATTGATTACTTTGGTTTGATATCATTTTATTTGCTTTTTTTCTTCATTCATCAGAAAAAAAATGAATGCACTTTTTCTTTTGTTTTATTATTGCATTCTCCTTGTTGCGAATTTAGGTTTTCCTCTTTTGCTTCAAAATATGCATTGATTTCACGCCAACTCTTTTGCTCCCTCCCAAATTTCTGTTAAAACGTGCTTAGGTTTGCGTCAAATCTCAAATTTCATTAATTTTTGCTTATCTTCTGATTCCCGTTTTTCATTTCAAATAATTTCTTCCTTATTGATTCAATTGATTCACATCCTACAATATATCTGGTTTTGTTTCTCGCGTCTTCGATTTGCAAGTTCTGGCTTCTCTTTTTGCTTCAAATTTCACTAAATTATCTTCTCTTTTGCTTCTCACACGATTTCAATGTGTTTCCTTATTTGGTTTGGTTTATTCATTCATTCATTTCTTTAAGTTTCTGTTCGGATTTCTCACGTCTTCTGTTGCAAGTTCCGGCTTCCCTTTTTGGTTCCGATGTCATGAGATTTGTTTCTTTCATGCTTTAACATGCATTGATTAGCTTTTCTTTTCGCTTCCGGTTTGATTCCAACTTGTCTTTTGCGTTTATTTTTTACCCAAATTCATGAATAATGCCTTACTTGTGCATCTCATACCATGTCCTCATTGTTTGAAGCATGTATTCTTTGTGTTTCAGGTATAATTCTGTTTTTCTCCTACTGCAAAATCCAGGAATTCTCTTACAATTCTGGCTTGGTTTCAATGTATTTTTCCATCAAATTCTTTACTCAATGTAGGTCTGATTTCGGTGCCTTTTTTCTTGTCTTTTTACATCAAATTCTTTACTTGCATCATTCCAAGAATATGTTTTTGTTGTGTTTTCCCTTATTTTTTCGCATCAAATTCTTTACTTATTCTACTTATATCATCTTTGCATTGTTACTGATTTGATTTCGATGCGTTTCTGCTTTGTCAAATCTTTTACGTCCGATTCCAAGTGTCTTTTGTATGTTTCTGGTTTTCTCACCTTTTTGATTCATCTAGTACATGTGCCTTCATTGATCATGGCGCTCTCAAGTAGATGTGCTCTTTTTGGCTTTTGGTTTTATTCCCTGCCGTATCTTCACTTTGTTCTCTGTATTAGGATTTCATTATTCAAGATGCTTCACTTCACTTCAATGTGTTTTCCCTTATCTTTCTGCGGAAATTTCTCGCGTTTATTCTATGCTTTATATGGCACTATCAGCCATCTGCCTTTTGTTTTTTATTCATAGGATGCCTCATCATGCTTACATTCTAACAGATTTAAGCTAGAAGTTATGGATTCATAATATTAAATAGGTGCATTTTTACAGAATGATAGTAAATTATGAATCTCTGTGTGGTCACAGAATCTGTTTGGAAATTTATGCACCCATCATTCTAAATTTGCTGTATTTCCTTCATGACAATGGTTGATAATGTAGCTATCTGTTACTGACACTAAAGTTTGGTTTATGTTCTGCAGAATGAATGTAACGATGAAGCTCTTTAACCAAGAGCAACTTGCTTAGAAATATAAAAACAAAACTCCATAAGCAGCTTTTTTTTGTATCTTTCACTTCTTTACTTGTTAAAAGGAGGCTTATATGGGATTCGAAACCGATCAATATCTTCTTCCAATGCTGGGCATGGAAATTTCTGTAGTTCCTTGTGCATCTAAGATTCATATTTCCAAGGAAATTCCTACTTATTATTCTCGTTGGAGTGATATTGCATATGTGCCCCTTCATGCCTTGTCAAGAGGTGCATTTTCGTCTATACGGTTAATGAGATCAGAAACTATATTCCTCTCTGAAGAAAAGAAGAATCTTAAAATCTAATCCAGCAAATCATCGTACATACTTCCCACTTGGATCCAAAGAATTATTGTCAAAACATATCCATTTCAATCTTTTCAGACATATTTAGTAAGGTATTTATACTCAAAACTTTTTTCTCCTCCGTTGTTTGTTGATTTCAATTCACACATTGGGGGATCCAAGCATGGTTCTTTCATTACCATATTTTCTGTAATGGTTACGCTAACCAAGAAATGTTTTTTATCATGAGCTTATGCTAACCAAAAATTGGTTCTTTATCATACGGTTATGCAAACCAACCAAAGCTGTTTTATCCATCTTTTGTGATGACAGTTTTGTTATCATGGAGACAGTGACTGTGAGTTGTTTGTTGGAGAGGCAACCACTACTTCTGCATACATCATCGGAAAACCAATACCAATTCAGGTAGCTTCTCATCCATCACACTTTTTTTGTGTATAGAATTTTGTGTGTTGCAGCAGGGACCTTGTGCCATCATCATGACCCCTCAGTTTTTCTAGGTATGGCTTTCCTCGAATCACCATTCAAAAACAGGCTGGAAAACTGAGATCTCTTAAGGAAACTAGAGTATCTTGTTGTAATATTGAACATGACAACCCTATTGCCAAGAACATGTCCAATAAAGAGGTGGTTTTATAAGTGCTTCAAACCATATTTTGTATCCTCCTGGTGTTATTACATTTTATCATGTTTTCAATACAGTACTTGGCTAGTTTATTTGCGTTGATATTACTGAAGTTATGTTATTGATATTTCTCCTTCAGGTTATACTTCAGCAAGCTAGGCTTCATTTTAGTGAGGAAGTCTCGTTTAGGAAACAAGATCAAGAGATATGCCTTATAAAGGTAATGATTAGAATAATTTCTACCCTTGTCATTAACAAATGTGTAAAGATTTATGTAGTGCTGGTACTCATAGATTGGGGATTCAGTCATTTTTAAAGCTAGATAGTCATTGAAGCATTAGTTTTTGAGAATCCTGTAAAATATAATTTCAAATATTGTAAAGCTAAATTGATCATTGATTCACTTTCTCTTGGTAATTAATCTAGTCATTGTGGAGCTAGATAGTACACTGCAGGATTTTAATTTGCCATATGTGTAATGTAATCTAGTTGAAGTTTTTCTTTTGGTTGATTGTGTAAATAAATTAACTCATTAGAGAGGTAGATCATTCATCATATTTGTAATTAACTCAGGCGTTTGAGAGAGAGCTTGCTGAAGCGTTATTTTTTAATCTTTGTATCTATATGATGGTTTTGATATTGACTATAGATTAAGCTCTGATTTGTGTAGGCATTGCTACTGGTATCTGCCGAAGATGAAGCCTTCATGTCTCTCAACAGAGAGAAGGATAGACTGGCTGCCTCTTCAGAAGGCAGGAGATTTTCAGGAGCTCAAGCTGTTAAAGTCTTTGAGCCCGATGTGAATGAATTCCCTATTGCAGGAAGGACTATGAGAATGTGGTCTTCTAGGTTCGATTTCTTGGTAAAAGAAGTTACTGATATCTTGGCTTCTTCGAAGGTGAATGTTCAAAAACCTATAGAGATTCTGAAGGCTTGTAGCACGGTTCTATTCGAGATTCAACAATTCAAACGATCAGTTATAGATCTAGATACAAAGAGTTACTACCTTCATTTGGTCATGACTCTAGGATCAGGAAGTGGTAATCTCTCTCTCTCTCTCTCTCTCTATCCACGACAAGTTATTTTGAGGTGTTCTTATTCTTATGCGTCTATGTCATTTACATCTTTTAGTGTGATCGGGCATGTAGCTTAAATAAAGTCACTGATATTTTTTCATAAATAAACTTTGGTGTTTTCATTCAGGTCTACTTCTCTCTATCATCTACATGGAGATATGTAAGAGGCTTGGTGTTACCATTAGAGGAGCTGAGATTGGTGACAATGAGTTTTTCATGTGGCCCCTTGTTGAGGATTTATATGTATGCCTATGAGCCTATGAATGTTCTGTTTTTGTTGAGATGCCCATGTGATTCAAACATAGCCATCACTGAGTTTTTTCTCCCCATCATATTTGTGTTTTTAGGAATGCTCTAAGTCATCCAGCGGAGGGAAAAACTGGTTTTTAGAAATGCATGCTTTCCAGCATCAGTCACACCTTATGGCCAGCATTGGAGCCTTAACAGATGGATATAACGTTTCATCAAGTTTGAAGTTTGCATCCATTAGAGACATTGTAGGGATGGTATTGTCGCACTTAAAGGTGAGTAGTAACCACTCATTCTAATTGAGTTATGAATGCGTTTCTTGGATTTCATTAGTACTGGATCCATTTTTACAAGTTTTTGAAATTAGTAGAATTTTTGTGAGTTTCTGAATTTAGTAGGTGTGCTTTTGAAATTAATTGATAAATTTTGGTGACTTCTTTATTCTAGTTCAGTTACTATTGAAACATTGAAGAGTATAATTGATAGTGTGATGTATTTTTATATTTGTATTCTTTGTTGAAAACATTGAATCCTATTTCTTTGTTGTATAGCATCACCATTGGGAGGATGCATGCAAGGCTCGACCTGGTTTTGCACTTACTGATCCTCTTCGACCATTGATATGTGATGATGGGAATCTTGTGGATCACTCAGAGCTCATGGTTGGAGCTTTGTTGAGGCCAAATAATCTCAGGTATTATATATATACATGTCTTAAAGCTATGGATTGGAAACTAGAGATGGATCTGAGGGAAGGTTACATGTGTTATTGCTATGTTTGGCTTTCTCTCTAGTTTGGAATAATCTCAAGCCTATAGAAAGAGTAAATATAGTATTTACCCAAGCCAAATCTAATATTTTCTTGTACAAATAATCTATATTTTTGTATTATCTTTAGCATCACACGAGATTCTTTCTTGGGTGTGCTTGTTTCGTAAGGATATTATACTAGCATCCTCTCCTACAATTTTTATCTTTTTGATCCGTATGCTTTGTTTACCTTCCTCTTTTAAGTATAGAATATATATATTTGTAATACTAGTTTGCAGATATTCATGCATTGATCTGTATGCTAGTTATGCTTGGCTTTTCTTTATTTTTAATTTAGATTTAACGTGCATGAATTTGTTGTTTTGATACAGACTTGCACTCATGGCATCAGAAAGGTTGCTGCTCTTACAGCCTCACAACTGGGTCTTGAGAAGAGATCATGGTTTATTGCTATACCATAGCAGGTATAATCTATATATTAAAACACAAAGCTATGGAAACAAAATATAAATTAAATTCTGTGAAAAGAAACCAGCTTTAGAACAATATATGTCATAGAAATTTGCATAAAATTCTTAAATAAGAATCCATGAACCTGTAGTCTCTATTTTTACTTTGCTTTGGTTTGATTTTTCATTTTCGTTTGCTTTTTTCTTCTTCAGGAGGTATGGTGAAGCTGTACAAGAGTTGAGTATTTGCACAGCATTTGCTCCAACTGTAGAAGCGCAGGTTCTTGAACATTTTGTAGAGAAGCTACATCTCCTACGTATAGAGTCATCATGGAGCTCCTCTATGAGATCCGGACAACCATCCCCTTTGGCATAGGATTTTTCCTTTTTCCTTATGATTGTCGTCGTCATCTTCTCTGATGTTTTGTAAATTTCTTTGTAGTTTATCGATCTTTATCACTGCCTTGCCTATGTTTTAGATATCCCTAACAGTAGAGAAAATGGACTTCATGCAATTTCATGCAATTTTACACCCTCATATCCATCAGCATGCATTTGATGTACCTCAGCTGTATTTTAAATTTGCTGGCAAGTTAATCCTAGAGATTTAGCGGATTGTGTAGTGTAATGACCTTCCTACAGCATCCCAACATGTGTGGCAGGATGCTCTGACATGTATGAGTATTTGTACAAGAATGATATCTTTTAGCGTTGAAGAATGCACTTCAATAAAAGATGTCCATTGTGTAGTGTAATGACCTTCCTACAGCATCCCAACATGTGTGGCAGGATGCTCCGACATGCATGAGTATTTGTACAAGAATGATATCTTTTAGCTGTGAAGAATGCACTTCAATAAAAGATGTCCATTGTGGAGATGAAGGTTAGTTGAGTGCTGATTGGTAGGGGTCTCAATAATGTTATGGGAATTTGCCACCTCTCTATTTCATATATCTTGGAACTGAAACACTTGAACCAACTCGTAAATGTGGGTGATGTTTCAAATAAGTCTCCACATGCTAAACCTAGAGATGAATCTAAATAGGAATCCCATAGATTAGAGATGTACTAATACTTGGTCCAACAAATTCTAATGAACTATTTGAGTCACAATAGATTAGAGAACTATTTTTGAGAGCCACAAGTTGGATGCATTCAGTGTGGAAGATGTTTTTGCATGATAGGGTTGGCCTATCTCTCTCCATCCATATAAATATAGTGAAATAGGAACTGGCACATTTATACCAATGTCTTTGAATTGTACTATACATGCAATTGTTGAATTCTTGGGCTTGGATGGTGGTAGTTGGACTTGTTATATAATTGGTTTGAGCAAAACTCTTCAACTGGTGGTGGTTGATATGGCAACTCTTCAATGACAAGGCTTCGGGTGTTTATGAAATGAAGTGTTTAGTGGACGTTGCTTTAGACCCGAACAACTAGGTTCTTGCCAGAGTTTAAGATTTACTAGTACAATATTACGTTGCAAGACAATTGGCAACATATATGTTTCTACGTTTTTTCTCTACATTTGTTGTCTGTTTATGAAACAAGCCTTTATTAACTTTTCACCCGTTGAAATGGAAATCCTTGCCCTACCTTTTAAGCTTGTCTCCAAAAGGTGGGGCAAAAGTTTTACAGATTTTGGTCACAAATTTAGTGAAGAGAAATCACTTCCGAGAAAAGGATATTCATGAATGGTAGCAAGATCATTTAAATTATGACAAATTTGTGATATTTTGAAGCTTAAAATCAAGAATGATTATATTATTCCAAACGTGAATGCATTGTGGCTGATAATAATGGTGATGATGCCAAGAGAATTTAGTTCTTAATACTTTCAGTTTAAATTTGTGGTCTGCATTCTAGACTATTTGATCGCAAATGTTTAGTATTACAAAAACAAATAGCACATCTGTCAATTGGATATAGAACACAATTGAAGCTTCAAGAAATTGTAGGATCTGTCAAAAATGCCAATTCCATTTTTAGTATATCTCATCCAAAAATCCTTGAGTAATAAGTTCAGCCCCATTTCCAGTGTCCCATTTTGTATACCCATGTGAAAGACACAGGAAATGTCCCTTTTTGTGTACCTATTTGAAAGACAGGAATTGTTTCTACTTAAACGTTAGCTTGAAAGTGTGTTAAATTTATGTTGGCATATCTGGGAAGGTCAAGAGTGATGTACAACAATAATATGCTCTGCTCTAGTATTATTATTTGTATTTGACAAATTTTCTAACCATGGCCAGTTTACACACACCTCTTCCTTTGCAAGGACAAAAGGTCCGTTCTTAAAACAATAAACATTGTCATGTAAGGCAAACGTATCTCTTTTAAATTGTTCCCTTCACACTAATTATGGCTTCCAACAGAGGATTTACCATGAGGACATACAATACAGCACAGCATGTATACCATAAAAGGGCATGAGAGAAACCTTGAGAGATTATCTTTGTATTCTCCAAAAAATTGAAGTGAACATAGACATCCTTATGAGATGAATGTCAAATAATTTAATACATGCTTTGAATACTGCTTTGAAATGTCTCTGCCCTAATATAGATTGGGAAGTTCTGACCCTCTCTTTAAAGATAATAACACCTGTTCTATACATTTTCACCTGGTGGTAGTTCAGCTAGTTTGACTGGCATACCTAATACCTTTTCCATGTCGTGTTTTACTTCGATATTGCGTATGCTGTAGCCAACCACCATGAGCCAATAAAGTAATTTTGCCAAGTCGGTAGAAGTCGTCTGTGTAATAGCTTTCTACAAATCGGAGAAAAAACCATCTCAGAAAAAAATGGCAGTTACAACTTTTCGAGATCCTAGAAATATATAAAGCTTTCATATCTCTTCATGGACCCTAGTTGCAAGACAGTATGGAAACACCGAGAAAGAACCCCACGTTTTTCTTTATTTCCCCAATGTCTTTTAGTTTTCATTATTTCTCCTGATGCTCTTGGATCCATTGTGTGCTCTTGGAACAACATCGTCTGGGATATACTGAGAACTTGAGGGAACTCAAGGATACACCAGAGTTCTTTTCTTAAATATAAGATCAATCGATGAAAGCAGATAGAATGCAGATGATCTTTGTATAGGACATGGGCACAAGCATAAAGATGAAGGATGATCAGCACTTCATCTCTATCTTTAATGGACCCATTTTCCATCAATGCAAAAGAAGAATTTGCCCTTTCTTAAACAAGATAGCAAAGTTTCATTGTTTCAAAACAGATTATGCAGTTGTATCCGAGATTGATATTCCAGTTTTTAACAGACATGATGGTGAAATACAGAACACAGAAGTTTGGCTCCTAAACCTTTTATAAGAATATTCATCTCCCCAACCCCCATCCCAGTCTCTTAGGCAGATACCTCAGAGCCTGGAATTAAAAGTTACCACATTGCTTGTAAGGTTCTACTTGAGGTTCTTTTTTTTGCAGTTTCTAGATTTTACTTTGAAAAGACAAAATGAATAGCCAATATTGTTATTTTCTACTTCTATAGACTTACGTACTCTGCATAGATGGTAGATTACCGTATTTAGAAGTTAATAATGTGGTAAAGAAATCATATGGCCACCATCTTCAGACCTAAATTTCATATTCCAAATACCCATTTTATGGCATTCATCCTATCCCAGCCTTCTAACGGACACATCTTCAATACCTCAAATTCATTTTCCGTTTACCCATTTTATGTTTTTTGTTAGTTCCCCTATGCAATTTTGAGGTTGCATATTGGAAACATCAAGATATGCATGCCAGTTCATGTCCATGTAAATGCAAGTACATGTACTTATAATTTGACACTGATGTGTTGATACGAAACCTTAAGCTCTCAATCTACCTCTAAAATCCATATCCCAAAGATTCATTTTCAAGATTCTTTGCATTTGCCATCTACTCCTCCACACTCACCCTCGCAAGCCTTGATCAAAGTTCTCAGTTTTGTTCCCTCATATGCAATTTTGTGATTCCTTTTTGGAAAGCTTTCCATCAGGTATAAGTCGATGGTCAAAAACAGCAGTTAAGGCTATCAGATTCCTATGATATATCAACACAATGCATAGTAACATGAGCTTCTTTGTGTAGAGCACATGACATATTAATTAATGCATAAAACGGAAATTTTAAAGGCGGGTAAAAGAAGCAGCATATTTTCGGTAAGCCTTATAAACAAGCATATTTGGGGTGAGCCTTAAAACAAAGTGACCAAGAACTATAGCTCACTCTTTAGTAATGTTTTTCCTATGTAGAGCATCCCAAATATTTTCTTTAATTTTTTATGTCACTCTTTAATCTTATCCTAGAGTTCCCTGAAAGTGAAATGGGAGAATTTAGACTTAAACCTGTCACAACGTATATGCAAGAAGTTTACTGCTAAAAAACTCATGATATGAAAGAATAAATGCCTCCCAAAAAACTGATAGTGTCAAGTGATATAATAACAAACCTTTAGCTGTACAGGATCAGATATCCCAACCAAACGTTGGATAAATGTGTTCATTGCCTCCAGCGCATCCTCTCCAGCAATAGTAGTTAATTCCTTGACGTACAAATAAAAAATAAACAATAAAACTACTCAAGGAAGCCATGCAAAACAGGAAGCACTATGATTTAGGGAAGGTTCCTAAAATGCAAACATGAATCAATAAATAAATTAGGGGAAAACTCTGAAGTACTTGGATTTTACTTTATTTCCCTAAATGGCCCTAACTCTGAAGTACTTGGAATTAAATGTGCCATTCGGGCAAATTAATGACCAAAGTATCTCTCTCATTTCAATTATATTGCTATTTGAGCAATTATATGATTAACTCCCAGTAAAATTACAAGTTTTTTAACGCTTCTACACTTATTTAATTATAGGAGTATTTCCTAGTTTTTTTCTTTAAAAAATAAATGTTAAGAGAAAGGGATTGAATAAAGTATGCTTAAAACACATCTAACCTGTAAATTTTGCGGTTCAAGTGTCTTTAGATAGTTTAGGAGTTCATTCCCTCCATTTGCAACTTTTTTGCTACGTTCTAACTGTTCCTGAAGCTGAGTAATCTCATTTTCTAGTAGCTCAACATAAACTGATGCATCCATTGATTCTGATCCGTTCTCATTATGCCATCTGATTACTTCACCACTAATTTTCTTTTGGACACCAGGAGCATAGTTAGGATCTTCCTGCAAACAAGCATATATGCCCAAAATATTTTCATCATTTCTAAGAAGATGTGCATATTGAGAGAATGAGACAAGAAGCAAAATAATATAAAAATCAGTGACTTGACCAACAAATCAGAAAGCATGTAAAAAGGAGATCGCTTTCTCGAGTGAGGTGCCAAATCTGTGATGCTAAATGCATAAAGCTGTCTCCAGAAAGTTTCTATCACTTCCAATGAGAGTAATTAAAGTCCAGATAGGACAAATGACTCAGGCCTAGACAAGTGGTGAAGAGTGACAATATTTTTGTGCAAACAATTCAGTTGCAACAAAAAACAACTACAGAAATGGTAGAATCCAGCATTTCATGAACATGAGCATACAAATGGCTCCCTTCTTCAAAAAATATCTAATCTTTTAAATGTTACATAGGCATCCTGATTCGTACATTAGTGTACTCTTTTTCTTACATGGATTAATCTTCCTTTTGTCTCTTCAAAATTTGATAAAGTCTAGGACTAGTGACTTAGACCTAGATGAGTAGTGAAGAGTGATGATATTTCTGCTCAAACAATTCCGTTGCAATGAAAAATAAATACCAAAATTGTAGAATCCGTCATTTCATAAACATAAGCATACAAGAAGCTCCATCCTTCAAATAAGATCCAAATTTCCAAATGTACAGAGGCATCATTATTCATCCCTTAGTGCACTCATCATCTTACATGGATTGATCTTCCTTTTTTTTCTTCAAATTTTTGACTTTCATAACTGTCACTTCAAAGACTAGAGTTCCAGTATCTACTCATATTATCCGATATCAATGAGAATCAAAAACCTTATCACGGTCTCTAAAAATAAAAATACTTGCTTACTCTTGCAGTGATTAATAAGAACCAGTATTAGTTCTAAGTTGAGATACCAGCATGAACTTAAGATGAAATATTTGAAGTTATTAATAAATCTTATATTGCAATTAACATGTAAAGTTGAAACGAATGTTGAAACGAATGTTGAAACGAATTTGAAACTACCAATTCAAGTATTATGAACCACGTAAGACATAATACCAATAGAGGCAGTTAATACTGTATAAAATCACCTTCACTGAACTGATACTCGGAAGGGCAGCTTGCGCTAAGGATTGCTGCAACTCTAAGCGAAACTGAGCATTTCTGAACATATATCCTGTCATCATTACACTATACATAAGTTGTGCTAGATTTTCTGCAACCTGCAATAAACAAAACAAAACAACAAAAACACAGAGAAAAGTGGGATCACAAAATTCATCATATATTTTCTGTAAGAGAAGAAAACAAATAATTGAAATGCTGAAAAGAAATTAAAAGTTTAAAACTCACCGTTGAGACAGTGATCGCAAAAAACTGTGAAGGGAGAGTCCCAAGCATATTGGTGACAGTTTGACGCATTGCATCTACAACCTATAACTTATAAGTTTTCAAAGAGATGAGTTCAGAAGATTTCCGTAAAAAACTTCATTGCATCTACAACCTATAAGTTCCATAAATTTTTGATATGACAAGTTCAGAAATTTTAATTCCATCTATAACCTAACTTGTATATACTTTCAAAGAGCTGCAGAAGATATTATTACATCTACAACCTGTAATTTATATGAGAGGGGTTCAGAAGATTTCATTTTACAAGAACTTAGTAACTAGCATCTACAACATATAACTTATGCAAGTTTTTGAGCGATAAGTTCAGAAGATTTCATTAAACAAATCTACAACATATAACGTATATATGTTTTCCAGGAGATGAGTTCAAAAAATTTCGTTTAAGATACATTTTGCATATCCAAATGGCATAAATGCTATAACTTTATACGGACCTGTGGAGGAGCTTTCTTTGCAAAAACTTCCATGAATTCAGGTTTCACAGTATTGACATATTCCAATAGCATATCCCTCCTGCTTTTTGACTGTTAAATGAAGGAAAAGAAAGAGATAAATTTTGTTCTTTTTTTTCTTGCGGAGTTTGTAGAATATCCAAAAGTAATCATTCTTCATCCAATCTACGTTAAGACCTTATATATCAAGAGAACATGTAATCATCCTTAATTGTTTTATATTTATAGATTTCAAGTTTTACTTTTTTTTGCAATGGAATTTGATCCCTATATTGTTTCCACTTCTTTGACAATGTGAGGAAACTCAAGGTTTGGTTAACAAATTTCTGACTGGCTAAATCTCATCAATCTTTTGGATAAAGTGCAGAATTAACAACAAAAATGCAGCTTTAATATCAAGATTCAACAGGTGTTGGATATTTTAATAGTGGATTCAGAGCAGTGTTTTTGGAAACGTTTGTATTCAGTCTTCTTTATGCATTAAATCAAATGCTAAGTATAAGAAAATACCAGAAATTTACACAGAGTTTAGCAGACATATATTTCTAAGAGATTATTATCCTTTTCATCAACATTTCCAATATTGGCAAGTTCCGTTTTAGTGAAATGGCAGGGCATGTTTTCCCCAAAACACTCTTTCAGAGGCGGTTTAATAAATCTTCGCAATTGTGTATATAGCCAAAGCCAGAAATACTGAAATTGTAAATTTAGAAGCAGAAAGACATGTCCGAAACAAAGAACTTCAGCGAATCCTTTTACCATCATCAATCTCTCTACAAAACTGTGATCGGGATACATAAATATCACTTTTATGAACATCATATGGAAAATAAGAAACTCCATGCTCTTATGCATCAATAAAGAGCTCATAATTAAGAGTTTTCAGGCATTAGTTAAATGCAAACTAGGTGTTGATACCCTGCCTAGGCTACTTTGTGCAGCAATACATCGCGCCATTCAGCATTTTTACGATTATTCATTCTCGATATAATTTTTTGTGAATATAATATGATTAGAATATCCTCCACATATGCTACCGTGTTCACAAAGATTGAAAAGTTATTCAGTAGCTCTTAGAATTGAATGCATACGTTAATGCATTCTGAATAATCACAATATTTTCTTGTAAATCTAATATTTTGTGCACATGAATTGACACATTCCATATGGTAATTATCTGAAGAAAGAGTCAAAAGATATGAAAAACGTTTTTTATGTATGCCTCTCCAATAGGTTGAATGTTACCTAGCTGAAGTATCCCACCAAGATTAGTAGATACGTGATACATCATTGTTTTTCTGCAATTATTTATCTTCTAGTATACGGAATTGGAGAAGGTCCATTTTCGAACCATAATGAACACTTCTGAACTTGAACAATTAGGATCAAAATAGAAACGACTTGACGAATTATTCAATGGAACAGGACTTACTGTGAGGCTGTTGTTTGAAGAAGAGGAAGAGGAAGAAGATTCATTGTTATCGTTGTTACTGGAACTCGATCCATCGTCTGAATTGCACATAAATCTGTTGGATAACCTCTCATATTGTCTGTGAATTCTCCATGGATGGAAATGGCCACTCGTTTGTGAAGGGAATCTATGGGAATCGGTTGTCTGTGAAGAAATGCTGTGGGAATTGGTTTGCAAGGAACACGTTTTCTGGTGATAACAACGATGGTTGGAGGTCCTAGATTCTCCACAGGGAAGAAGAAGGAGAGTACTAGGAGCAGAGGTAGTCGTAGCAGCAACGAGAGCCGGGGGAGGAGCCATGGATATCATCATCAGCTTCATCCCTTTCCGAAGAAGAAGAACGAAGAACGAAGAACGAAGATGGGGGGGGGAAGGGAGCTTACGCTCTCAGAGCAACGCTAAGTATTTTTGCCGATGAGAACGGAAAATCATCATCGCCTCCTCTACCAACACATACATATACATACATATATACACATACATACATACATATATATACAATACATACATACATACATTTATACAATACATATGTACATATAAAGTCCATCTTCTTACCTCCTTCAATCAATTCTTTTGATTGACCTCCTTAGGATTCCTTATTACTCTATCTTAATGGGAAGGTGAGTTTTTACTCAATCAATTTGTTTGATTGACCTCCTTAGGATTCCTTATTGCTCTATCTTAATGGGAAGGTGAGTTTTTACTAAGGAAAAGATGTAGTTCATACTTGTGACCTTCTTTCTCATTTTCATAACATAGTGGTAAGTTGCTCGAATACTAGTATTAGAACTAGCCCTAGGACTTGTGTTCAAGACTCGAGTCTCTCTCTCTCTCTCTCTCTTATCGTAATTAGCTTACCCTAGTGGTAAGTCGATAACACTACAAGCACTGTATGTGTCTTGGGTTCCAAACCCAATTTCCTCACCTCTCTATTATATACTTCATATATATATCTATTTCACTAGATGCCACTATGGAATGTAGGGGTTGAACCCATGACCACTTGGTCTCCATTGGCCAACCTTACCACCTGGTCTCTCTCTCTCTCTCTCTCTCTCTCTCTCTCTCTCTCTCTCTCTCTCTCTCTCTCTCTCTCTCTCTCTCTCTCTCTCTCTCTCTATACATTTCCTTCTTTATTGTTTAGGATGCTTTGTTGAGATATGGAGAAACTTAGCAAATGCAAGTGGTAGGTGATGGATGTTGGCGTGGTCAATGAACAAGAAATGTTATGTTTAAGTTGGAAGGGTGGCTCCACATGCCATGGCCACCAAGGGATGAATTGTAAGGTGGGTGTGTGTAGGTTAAGTTTGTATTGTAATGTTTGGTTGAGAAATTTGACCATATTCTAAAGTCTAGAGAGGTTGTATGCATAGTTTGTGTATTGTAACTATAACGTATAAAAGCCCCCACCTATTTATCTCAAGGATATCAACACTAGTCATGGTCGCACTAATGTGTTCTACCATTTGCATCATCTCCCTAAAATTAGATTCCCTCATCTCCCTTACATTCTCCTTGTCTCTCACATCAGGCCCATGGGTTGTTCCTAGGTTCCTCACCCTTCACCCTTTTTGGCTCTACTTGTTTGATTTTGTTACTCCATTTGCTCTTATCAAAATCCTCCTTATTCACTCATCCTCTCTTTTGTTCATTGTGTCTCTATTTGCACCCTTGCATTAACTCTACACCATCTATTTATTGGCTCATCGTCTCATCCAAACTCCCCCATGTTTGCTCCTCGTTTGTTCATTTGGTCTCCTACTCATCAAATATCAATCCTCTCATTTCTCTCATCTATTTATTAGCACACCCTTCTATCCATTTGTTTGATATTTGTGACACTATGCATGTCCATGTAATGAATGTTGACAAAGAAAATTTGCAATGGCACCAAGTGATGTTGGAAAGGCTTCTTCATGCATAATGGCATCATAAATGAGGAATGTTATGTTGATGTTGAAGGGTGACTATGAGTGTGACATGTGTTAGATGTTTACATGGCCGCAAATGAGCAATGGCACAAAGTGATATTGCCAAGGTGATTTCATGCAAACTATAGCCAGTTTGGCTTATAACATTGTCTCTTCGATTCAAGAACATCATCCCAAACTAATTAGGCCATGACTACATATCAAAACCCTTAAGGGTATGCTTTCCAACCTCATAACCTATCATATGATCTAATAAATGAATGTAAATTGGTGAGATTTGAAATGATACAACTCACCAAATAATATAATGCAATATATAGCTATCCTCCACAAGGAGGATAGTTTGAAACATATCATATTATATGTGACTCTATCCTTTTGCAACAAAACCTCTCTATCTAAACAATAATGTACACATGTATGTGCCTTCTTGCGGGAGACTCAAGTATGCCATGTAGATTAGAGAGAGGGAGAGAGAGGAAGTTAATGAGACCACATAAATTGAGATGGTTGTACACACTCTTTGGTACACACCCTTGTTGGTGGAGATTTGGGTATGCTACTTAGATGAGAGAGAGAGAGAGAGAGAGAGAAGCCGATGAGACCACATAAATTAAGATGACTATATACAATCTTGGAGACTATGATGTGAGTTTGATTCATTGCTATAATTTGAATGCTAGGGTAACCATTATTTGGTGTTAAATAGATGTGTAAGAAAAAGGACTTGAACCCAAGACCTTGTGTAAGGATACTCTACTAGTATGTGAATAAAACACATTATATGATAAATAGAAAGAGAATAACCAGGTATTTGAGAAATGATAGGTACTTTAGGAGTTTTGAAATCAAAAGGGTGTTTTGAGAGAGAGAGAGAGAGAGAAGAAAAGTTTATCATCATCCTCCCAAAAGATTAGACGAGACCTACAAGACCAAAAAGTAAACATTTTCACATAGTATGTATGGAGTTTAATGTGTTTTGATGTTTGAAAAGTCTACTACTGATTAACGTTGCAATTGGGAGTGCATATTGTGACAACAAGAAAAATGCATCAAAGGGCTTGGACTGAAATGGCAATGTTTTGAAAGAAAACTTAAATTGGGTCAAAAGGGTAAGTCTGACTCTCGATATTTAAGAAATTTTATAATCAACAGGGTACATTGACTCTAAGAGATATGTATGTAAGGAGTGGATTGGATTGCCAATGAGTGTAAAGCAAATACGAATGTGTGAAGGTAAACTTGGTTTTGTATCAACATGTGACACTTAAGGCTCATGAACTTCTTTATGATAATCAACAAGTCTCCTCCTCAATTATGCCTTTACACAATGTCTCACATCATAGAGGATGTGAATTAACCTGTATGGAAGCAGTGGTGTGGATGCCAAACATGGGGATGGCCTCTAGAAATTTATGGCGAGTATGGTTTCCCAATTTGTAGAAGAACATGATTTCATATATAATTTGGTACAATATATGTAAAATCATGTGTGAAATGTAAGCCCATCTTTTTCCCACATTGTGATTCATAGGTATTGCAAAAAAATGTCTCATTGATGGAGGAACATATTGATGCATCAAGAAGCAAATGTAATGGATCCAATTCTCTAGACCAATTGGCTACATCCATCTTAGACCCCACATTTTGGTTGGATGTGTCTTTTGATTATTTTATTTTTTTTCGAAAAAAATGTTCTTCATTGGTAGAATTCTAAATACATGACGAAATGATTAGGCTTAAAACATTACAATGGCTCTAGCCATGATGACCTATGACAACCAAAAATAAGGATAGTGAAAGACAAAAAAGGAATGACAGGAGACATTGTATATGTAATGAACATCGAATGTCGTCCTCCGTTCGAATGTGACCATGTCCTTCGGCTCCATAATTAGAACAATTTTCCTTGTTTTCTTGTCACCTATTCTCCACCTTGCAACTCTTGTAATGTTACATGAGGTATGATGAATGATTTCCCGTAGAACGCGGTGGGCCACCTTGGTTAGCCCACAACTATCCTCTCCCATCTCGATGCCAATCATGTCCTTCATCTCCACGACCATCAAGAATATGTTTCTCCACACCATCAACA
This sequence comes from Azolla caroliniana, assembly GCF_043228905.1. NCBI lineage: Eukaryota > Viridiplantae > Streptophyta > Polypodiopsida > Salviniales > Salviniaceae > Azolla > Azolla caroliniana. The sequence goes on along the minus strand of NW_028230440.1, from coordinate 1,301,010 downwards.
CTCAGCTTTATCACAACCTCAAGAAGTATTCTTCATGTTTCCACATCAACCATCTCGATGGTTACCACCAAAATCTTGTACCTACAACAACAAAATGGATATAGTGTCCTCATCTCCTCATGAAAATATGCTTCGACCCCTACACCAACATCACTCATCCTTCTCAAAAACATAAAATCTACTTCATTCAGTTCGCATAACCATCTCGCCGATTACCACCAAAATCTTGTACAAACAACAACAAAATGAGTCTATAAAGTTTCCTCATCTCCTCGTGATATGCTTCGGCCCCCACTCCATCATCACTCATCCTGATAAAAAACAAACAATCTGCTTCATTTAGTCCACATCAACCATCTCGTTGTTGCCGATTATCACCAAAATCTTGTACCTACAAAAACAAAATGAGTGTACTCTCTACCTTTTTTGAATATTTTTACTTGCTTTGAGTGCGATTCCAAGAAGTTGATGTATACGGTCTTTGAGATGTAGAAGTGAGAGTATCATGGTGGCTCGACTTCAAGAAACCTCAAGACCAAATGCTTTTGGACATGTTCAAAATCTAGAGAGAGAGAGAGAGAGAGAGAGAGAGAGAGAGAGAGAGGGATGAAGGGTATATTTTTGAATTTTATAAAACAGGAGGGGTAACTCGCAGGATATAGATAGTATAAACGTATTCTGCTGAGTTCGAAAACAGAGGAAAGATTTTGTGGGGCCCTTTTGTTCGACCGAAATCTGGTTAAGCAACGCTGTTATTTTTTTTAAAGCCAAATATTTGATTTTGAATTATTACATACATGTAAACTGGAGATTATTTTGTGTTTGCACTAAAATGATTGAACTGATTTGATTGATAAATATACATATGTAGATATTTAAAAATAAAAAACTAAAATGAGGGCGAGAGAGAGACACCACGACGTCTTATCAAAACTGAGATACACGCATTTATTTTATTTGGGCAAATTTTAATTATTTAAATAACGGATCGAGTGTCTCGATAAATAATTATGTGTTTGTGTTTTTGCAGAAATTATAATTCTGTTCCCACCCCCCCCCCCCCTTTCATTTATTTATTTCTATTTTTCCTAGGACGTATAAATCCTGGAAAAGCCACGCATTTCTAGTCCGTCGTGGAAAACCCCAGTTCTCCCTTCTCCCTGTACTTCCATTACATATTACATTTGGATTCCAATTAATTTAATTTACTATTATGACGGCATCAGATCCTGGATTCATCCCCACAGATTCTCATCTTAATCCCCCCTTAATCCCCCTAGATTCCGTTAAGGCTGATCCAGATCCCCCATCGTTAATCGCCCAAGAATCTGATGTTAATCCTCCAATAATCACCCGAGATATTCGTCTTAATCCAGATTCTGATATTATTAATCCTGCCCCTCTAATTACCCGCGATTCCCCTCTTAACTCAGATTCCGATCGGATGAAGCAGCCACAGAGGGTATGCTTATACGAGGCTTTCGCTCAAGAAGATGAAGAAGAAGACAGCTTCCTCTACGCAGGAAACCTCACCATTGCATCGATCCTGAGGATCAATGACTTCCAATTCAATTCCTGCAGAGTAATGAAGGATCCGATCGCCAGTGACAGGTGGGCAACTTCTAATTCCGCGCGATTCGACCTTCATGTGGGTGGACTAAGGGCGACCACTCATCATCAGAGAGCCTGCACAGCTGGAATTCCAGCCAAGATCGGTAGTGCAAATCGGTCCATCAAGGCCCCTAGCTCTAACCATAGTGGGGCTAGTTTTAGGATCAGTGCAGGGCTATGCAGCAGCCATGAGTCTGATGCATATCTCTGCTCCGATTTCGTGAGGAAGATGAGGAGAAGCATGGCAGGCGAGTCAGAGATTGAGGAGTGTGAGCATGGAAATGCTGGTAAGGCTCGGACCTGTGGCCTGGTCCACCATGGCAATAGGCCTTTGAGCTTTGGGATGAAGTGGAGACATGTGTTGGCCAAAAGGCCCATCAAGATATGGAACAACCATATGGATGTCCTTAGCACCAATGTCAACCCACGAGCCCATGTAGACCCACGATTCGTTACCGGCCCAGACCCGCATGCCACTAGACCTAATCCTGGTGCTATGAACCCCGGTCAAACCCACAAGGTGCCTATGAAGCAAGTGAAGGACAAGAGGTATTGGCAAACCTATGAAGGGATCAAGCTCAACATTTTCTCGTTAAAGGGGGTGCCCGCTAGGAAGCATGGCAATGCCATCGCCACTTCTCGAAAGTCCAATCTTGTAAATATTCCATCTTCTCATTCCCTAGGGAGCATGCATTATGAACTCCATGCTTCCATCCAAGGTGCCATTGCTCATTGTAAGCTGTCCATGGCAAAGTGACCCACTTATAACCTATTCTCCAACACTTAACATCAGATATATACAAATATATTTATATATAACAAGTTTTAAACCCCATAATCTGGGTGGGGGGGGCCAAATTAGTCTTATTTGTGTCATTTTCACACCTTTAAACACCTCTCTCATTTTTCAACTGGGCTTTGAAATTTCGCGTTTATTGTTATATGGCACACATGGCATGCTTCTTGATGTTGAACTCCAAACTATTTTCATCCCTAATTCCCATCATCATTTTCTTGAACAACAATTCACAATAGTTTTGTAATAATTTATAGGAGTCAATAAGTTTTTTTTGTGTTGTTTTAGATGTATACATACGTCCATAAGGGGATGTACACATCGATAGAGATGTTAATTATACTCATTCCGCAAATGCATGATATTGGTAAATGTAAATATAGGACAAATAAATTTCCTAGAAATGGCCAATCAAAATGTATTGCCAAACTCAAGAAACATGTATTGATTCAATACATTTTGCTAGCATCAAATGACTTGCAAAGCTTTAATTTCTAGTTGAAAAAAGCGTTCGTAAAAAAGTTTGAAAAATTAGAGACATTTGTTCATATCAACGTGTTCGCAAATTTGAAACTTCCATATTAATGTAGTTCATGGATTTTGAACTTGCTAGAGGGTTTCTCTCACCGTCTTTATCATTATCTAGCTCTTTGCTTTTACTTTGAAACGCCTTTGATCGATAATGTGTTGCTAGCATTTGAGCCAAGGGTTTCAGACTTAGTGGTGGCGACTAAACATAAGCATTATGTTCGTGAATACTATTAAATAAAAAGTAAATGGAGGATGGTTACAATCCAGGAACCACATTAATAAGGAAATTTAGATTTGTTAGTTCGTTTTCAAACCATGTCGACTATAACCCTAACCGTCACTCTTACACCTACTTAGATAAGTACAACTTGCATTCATATTCTTTTTTTGTGTGTGTATTTTCCCTGGAAAAAGCAATTATATAGTCAATTGCTCCTTGTTTTGCCCCTTTCGGGCATTCACCAAGGTTATTAAGAGAAATGTCAAATATAAAGATGCATGTGGGAAAATAAAGAGAATTTTGGGGTATTTTTGGAGCTTTTCCTTTACAATATTAGAAGCATGACCCTTAACATTTTTGAACATGCAATGCCCATTATTCTTCATATTTTATCAAAATACTAATAGATGTGACGTAGGGCAATGGGATGTGACACCAATGTCACATTGTGCACTCTTAGATGCATCATTCATTTGTAAAACTGTTGAACATGAAGTGTCGGTTATCAAGGCCACACATACTACTACAATAATAATTCATACCACATCAAGGACAATAATATAATATATATCCCTCCCTTTCTCTAGAGTTTTGTAGAGAGTTGGGGAAAGAGAGATTATGGAGAATGAGACAGAAATAAAAAGGGTCATATTAAATTCATCTAGAGGCCATACTCAACATGACCAATCAACCAGGCCAACATGTTAACAATCCATTACATTCAACTTCGTGGACAAACGACACAAAATGAGATTAAGTGTGTCATTTAAGATGGTTGACTTATAATGTGGATCTTACTCACACGACAACATTTCGGAAATGGCTATGGGCTATGCAAATTCCAAAGAAGATTATTCTATTTAGATGGTTGATTGTTCATTATGCGGTTCCTATTAGGGTTTGGATGTATTGTAAACAAGTGGATAAGATGTTTGATTTTTGTGGGTTAGAAGTGGAGCCACTTCATCACCTATTCTGGTCATCTATGGTTGCCAAATTGGTTTGGAAAAGATTTTTACGTCTCTTGCATGAGGTTTATGGCTCTATAGTATATAAATGGGGGGCATAGATGTGGGTTGATATTAAGGGTGAGGTACAAGATTACGAAAAAGAAAAGGTTACATTTGCATTATATACAAGAGGTCAATATGTTGAGGAAGTATCGCCATGTATGCCTATTAATTCACTCCAGAATGGAGTGGTTTGGGAGACGGTTAGTTCAATAATCATATGGGTTTTGTGGACTAGTTGATGTCGAAGGATATTTCAGCAAATGCAGTGGAATGTTGTGGATGTAGTCAAGGAGATTTGGGTGACCTTGGTGCATACACTAAAAGGAGAATATGATGATATCAAAGGTGATTTCAGATGTAGTCTTTTGAAAGCAAGAGGTTTTTAATAAGAGATGGGAAAGGATGAAGGTATTCTGCATGGTTAATGGTGGTATACGTTGGAGGTATTAGCCACCACTCTGGGTATTTCCTCCACCAATATGAGAAGGATAAAGTTTTGTATGTATTTATAACTCGAGATTTTCAAGACTGGAAAAAACAGGTTGTTGTAGTAAAATGCATATGTTCTAATGGAAAACATTGTCGTGATCTTGCTGTAGCATTCTTCCTTCTTGATGGTGATTTACGACCAAATCAGTTGACATGGTAGAATTCATGCATTTAACATCTAATACAAGATTACTTTTGTTGGATAATAAGGGCAAGATTGAAGTTGAATAAGAGATGATTGTTCTCCTACACATGTATGTAAAATAAGGGCAAGATTGAAGTTGAATCAGAGATGATAACTCTCCTACACAGGAATAGTTTTGTTGGATAATAAGGGCAAGATTGAAGCTGAATGAGAGATGATAGTTCTCCTACACTGATTTACTGGATATGATATGTTGAGCATGGAAATGGAGATGAAGCTCTCAAACTTTATGAGAGAATACAACTCGAGGGTGTGTGAAATGTAATTATCTTAACTTAGAAAGATTGGACTATTGGACTGGTTTTTTGTATATTGCCTCTGGCCACTGTAATTTCAATACCAATGGAGGATATTTTTTCAAAAAAGAGAGAGTGTCATTTAAGAAAAGAAAAAGTACATGAATACAACATTACTAAAATTGTGTGAACCATGTAATTTTGTTTTTGTATTGTAGAAACTTTGTTATTGGTATACTTTATAAATTGCCCACTTTCTTTCGCTTCTTGCTTCTTTAGTTTGGTCTAAATTCCTGAATTTCCCCATTCTTTATTTAGTTGGGGAGTGAGTCCATCCACAATCATAATTTTCCAAAAAAGGAGCTACTTTCCCATTGCATCCACAATCAAATTTGATTTGTATTTCCATTCCTTTGTTTACTTTACGACTTTAAAATCTTTTCTTTTCTATTGTTAGATGCTAGGGAGTGAGTCCATTCAATATTAAAATTGATTTACATCTCCAGGACATTGTTTTATGTCCTCAAATTTCTTTTCTATCTAAGTAATGCACAACATGCTTCTTTTTTTTGGGAAAAAAAAATGCTAGCTTTTGTTTCAATAAAAAATTGTTCATCTATGTCCATGAGAGGGATACCTTGTCACCGCCTTGTTACGATGAAAAAATATCAAATATTTCTATATCCTCTATTTCCTACACAAATGTTGTTTCTATTCAAATATAATGTGCATTACCTCAAGTGTTGCGAAGTCTCCATCCATTGTCTCCTTGACTTCATGTTGTTTACATAACGAAATTATCCAATGCAATGCCTACCCTCATTTCTTTCTTCTTCTTCTTTTTCACAAGAAAATACAAGAACCATTTTATTGTTAGCATTATTAATTACAAAGGATTCCATCATGTTAGACAAGTGAGGCCAAGGCTTGAACTCATGTCTTCCTTTATCATTCTTATGAACCACAAAGGTCGTTTGAAGCATATTTTGGAATTCACAAAAATGAGCTTCACTTCTTTTTTTTTTAAACTATATTGGTAATCAACCATTTTTTCAAAGTTTTGTGAGTGTGTTTTTTTTTTCCAAAATGAAGCTACTTTCCGATCAAGTTCAAGGATTATTACAAAGAGACTGTACAAGGAGGCTTATACATAGAACAAGGAATCTCCCTCCGATCAGGTTCAAGAAAAGGAGACTAGTTACATCGCCTTTCGGACTAACTACTTAATGTAAGTACCTATAGCTAAAAACGGTGCACTTCAGTGATGGCTAGTACGAGACACCTCTTGGGGTCGACATCGAAGGGAGGTGTCAGGAACTCTATTAAGGCAGAGAAGGAATTAGTACTAAAAGAAGGATTAGTACTATTGTTGGGGAATAGTACTAAGACAGAGAAGGATTAGTACTATGAGAGGTGTCGAACTTTGAGAGAAGGAATGAGTGAGTGAGAGAGAGAGAGAGAGAGAGAGAGAGAGAGAGAGAATGATGATGCGAAAGATATATGTATTATATGACGGAAGATATACAACAGTAGTTAGAAGGCTTAAGACTGGCGTTGAACCGATTTGGTTCGAACTAATGCCTTGCGCCTCCTTTTATAGTGTCTTCAGGAATACTCCTGAAGTTTCTAGAATGTTCCAGAGAAATCTGGAATATACATCAATTTCCTAATAAAACCTAAATGAAAATAATATCCTTCAAATTACAACTCATAACCTAATGGTAAAGTCTCGACCCGTGTAACAAAAGGTTATGGGTTCGAGTCTAGTTATGACACTATCCCCCCTTTAAAACGACGAGTTTCACGAGTCGTTTTGGATTGAGGACCCGGTTTCTCGGGATATCGTCGATGGAAGTCTTCTAGAAGAGCACGAGCATTGGTCACATTCTCGATCGGTTCCCAAGTACGCTCGCTGGGACTATATCCTAGCCAATCGACTAGATAGTAGAGCTTGTTGCGAACAATCTTGGAATCGAGGATGGCAGCGACCTCATACTCAGGTCCATCTTCGAGCTCGATAGGAGGTGGAGGTTGTATAGTACGTCCTGGGATAGTGCTCTCGTGATAGGGTTCGAGGAGAGAACTATGAAACACCGGGTGTATCCGAAGTTGCGGAGGTAGCTCGAGACGAAAAGCGACATCATTAATCTTCCCGATAATACGGAAAGGACCTAATCGTCGATAATCTAACTTCTCACATGGGCGAGTAGTCTTGATGTGTCGTCGTAGCAGCCACACCCGATCTCCAATGTTAAAACTGGATGGAAGTCGATGACGATCTGCGTAGTCCTTGTGTGATTGTTGAGCTTGCTGGAGTTGAGTAGATAAATCCGCTTGTATCTTGCGTAACCGCTCCAAACGATCCTCAGCGCAAGGATTTGTGGACACTTCTGGGGTTTCAAGGACACACCACCGGGGATGATATCCCGTATAAGCGTAGAATGGCGTGACTTTAGTCGATGCGTGGATAGCGTTATTATAGGCAAATTCGGCGAACGGAAGAATATCTGCCCAGTCATTCTGATGATAGTTTGTCCTACTAGTCTCCCTCTTCCTTCTGTCTCTCTCCTTTCCTACTAGTCTCTTATTTCCCTTTTCCTTCATCCCATGGCCACCGTTAGCGCTGAAGAGTATCAATCCGTTTTCTCGGAATTTCAATGCTTGAAAGAGAAGTTTCATGCTTTGGAACAAGAAAATCAACGCTTGTTGGGGGATCTTCAGCAAATTTCCTTAGAAAAGCAGCAAACGCAACAACAGCATGGGGAACTTGCGTTACGCGTGCAACAACTCGAAGCAACCATCGTAGCAATGCAACAACAAGGGCACGGAGCACAAGGGATTCATAAAGAACCCAAGATTGGCCTTCCCACGAAGTTCGATGGAACGCGATCGCAGTTTAGAGGGTTTCTTAACCAGGTACGGTTAGTTATTCAAATGCATCCGTCCCGATATCCCACCGATGCATCACGAGTGGGTTTAGTAGGCACGTTGTTAAATGGCTCAGCATTAGCATGGTTCGCTCCGCTACTAGAAAAGGAATCTCCAGTACTAAATAATTTTGAAGAATTCATAAGTGAGTTTAAAGCATGTTTTGGAGATACTGACAGCATAAGGACTGCAATCAACAAAATCCGGCGATTACGCCAAGGTGACCGTCCAGCCTCCGCATATGCTGCAGATTTCCGCCTACTCGCCGCCGATATCCCCTGGGATGATCAAGCATTGATGGAGCAGTTCCGCTATGGTCTACGCAACGATGTCAAGGATTTACTCTTGACTTTCCCTGAAGAGCCAAAATCATTAACAGAAGCAATCAGTCGAGCGGTCAGATGTGACAACCGCCTCTTCGAGCGACGTTCGGAACGACAATTTCAGATGCCGAGGGCAAGATCCGAGCCTACCTATGCCTCAATGGTAGCGAAACCTTTTCAAAGGGAGTCACATAATGCGCCTCCAGTAAGTACCCCTCCAGTACATACCTTAGCCCTTCTAGATTCCGGAGCTAATTCTTGCTTCATGGATAGGAATTTTGCCCGAGCTCATCAGATATCTCTCAGAAAGCTCCCATGTCCAGCCTCAGTAGTAGTCATTGATGGTCGTCCCATTGCTTCTGGTAATATCATAGAAGAGTCGGAACCCGTTAATATTGTCCTAGATAACTTAACATGTGTAGTATCATTTAATATTATTAGTATTCCAGAACATCCCATAGTTTTAGGATTACCATGGTTCGAGTTACATGACCCAGACATAGATTGGAGGACAAGGGAAATCCGGTTGCGACAAACCCAAGGATCTACCCAGAAGGTTGCAACCATTTCGCTACGTCAGTTGCGTGAGGAAGGGCGCAAGGAGGAAATGTTTCTCTTTGCAATATCAGTACAACCCTCCAGCACCACCAAAGAGGAGTCCACCGTTCAACTTCCCGAGAAGTATCGTCAGTATGCTGATGTGTTCGATAAAGTACAAGCCAACACACTTCCTCATCATCGGCCGTACGACTGCGCCATCGACTTACAACCGGGAAAAGAGCCGCCATGGGGGCCGATCTACAATTTGTCACCAACCGAGCTAGAAGTCCTTCGAGCCTATATAGAGGAGAATTTGGAGAACGGTTTCATTCGGCATTCGAAATCTCCAGCCGGCGCACCCATTTTCTTCGTCAAGAAAAAAGATGGCTCGCTTCGACTCGTTGTAGATTACCGTGGCTTGAATAAGGTCACAGTAAGAAATAGGTATGCTCTTCCCCTTATCTCAAGTCTTTTAGAACGGATCAACGGTGCCAGGTTCTTCACGAAGATCGACTTACGAGGAGCCTATAACCTCGTACGGATCCGACCAGGAGATGAATGGAAGACCGCGTTTCGCACCAGATATGGGCACTTCGAGTATACGGTCATGCCGTTCGGACTCACTAATGCGCCGGCAGTCTTCCAGCACATGGCGAATGATATATTTCGAGACCTCTTGGATGATTTTTTGATCATCTATTTGGATGATCTACTGGTTTATTCAAAGACCCAAGAAGAACATGATTCTCATGTACTATTAGTACTAAAACGACTTCGAGAACATGGTCTGTATGCAAAGTTAGAGAAATGTAGTTTCGGGTGCAACCAAGTGGAGTTTCTCGGCTATGTCATCTCCTCAGAAGGCATATCTATGGACCCAGCCAAGGTCAAAACGGTGATAGAATGGCACACTCCGCGTTCGGTGCGGGATGTGCAATGCTTCCTAGGCTTTGCAAATTTCTACCGGAAGTTCATACAAAATTACTCAAAAATTGTGCTGCCTCTCACACAGCTCACCAGGAAGGGACAATCATTCATTTGGTCTAAAGAGACGGACATGGCTTTCGAGAGTCTTAAGAAGGCGTTTACATCAGCTCCAATTTTAGGTCATGTGGATCCGGAAAAACCATTCATTATCGAAGCTGATGCATCGGATTTCGCATTGGGGAGCATTCTGTCACAACAGGGTAACGACGAGAAGCTACATCCTGTGGCTTTCCACTCCCGTAAGTTTGACGCCGCCGAAATCAACTACGAAATTCATGATAAAGAGCTATTAGCAATAGTTGATTCTTTTATGCAATGGAGGCATTTCCTGGAGGGATCTCCTCATCAGGTCACTGTATTCAGTGACCACAAGAACCTTGCCTACTTTCAAGATGCTCGTGTACTGAATCGACGTCAAGCTCGGTGGGCCCATTTCCTCACACGCTTCGACTTCAAAATTACATATCGTCCGGGGAAGCACCAAGGGAAGGCAGATGCATTATCACGGCGTTCGTATCTAACACCACGTCCCGGTGAGCCAGCTTTCGATAACCAGAAGCAAGTAATCTTGGGTCCAGCACGACTGCAAGCAGCACAGATCTTTGACATGCCCGTGGATTCCGACATTACCAATACTATACGTGAGGACTTGAAGACTGACGCTTTCGCCCAAGCTATACTAGCACAAATTGACCCCTCTCGAGCGTCATGTTCACAATCACAATCACCAGGTACGGATTATCGGCAATTCAAATACTGTGATGGATTACTCTTCTTTAAAGAACTTTTGTATGTTCCTAATGGTTCTTGCCGCCTTCGCGTAGTACAAAACTGCCAGGACACATATACAGCAGGACATTTTGGTAGTACTAAAACATTAGATTTAGTACAACGATCATTCTGGTGGCCCCGTATGCGACAATTTGTCGAAGATTTTGTTCGGACTTGCGATACATGCTGCAGAGCGAAAATGCCAAGACATCATCCATATGGTTTATTAGAACCATTACCAATTCCAAGCAAGCCATGGCAATCCATTGCTCTTGACTTCATTACAGATCTTCCAGTCTCTAAGGGATTCAGTGCGATTCTCACAGTGGTGGATCGATATACGAAGATGGCTCATTTCTTACCATGTACTAAAGAAATATCTAGTGAAGACACCGCCGAAATTGTCATGCGGGAAGTATGTCGGCATCATGGACTCCCTGATAATATCATCAGCGATCGTGGACCCCAGTTTGTGTCAAAATTCTGGAAGCACCTTTTTAAAATGCTGAAGGTCACTTGTAACCTCTCCTCCGGCTACCACCCACAAACCGACGGTCAAGCCGAACGAACAAATCAAACACTGGAGCAGTATCTGCGGTGCTTTCTCAACTATCATCAGAATGACTGGGCAGATATTCTTCCGTTCGCCGAATTTGCCTATAATAACGCTATCCACGCATCGACTAAAGTCACGCCATTCTACGCTTATACGGGATATCATCCCCGGTGGTGTGTCCTTGAAACCCCAGAAGTGTCCACAAATCCTTGCGCGGAGGATCGTTTGGAGCGGTTACGCAAGATACAAGCGGATTTATCTACTCAACTCCAGCAAGCTCAACAATCACACAAGGACTACGCAGATCGTCATCGACTTCCATCCAGTTTTAACATTGGAGATCGGGTGTGGCTGCTACGACGACACATCAAGACTACTCGCCCATGTGAGAAGTTGGATTATCGACGATTAGGTCCTTTCCGTATTATCGGGAAGATTAATGATGTCGCTTTTCGTCTCGAGCTACCTCCGCAACTTCGGATACACCCGGTGTTTCATAGTTCTCTCCTCGAACCCTATCACGAGAGCACTATCCCAGGACGTACTATACAACCTCCACCTCCTATCGAGCTCGAAGATGGACCTGAGTATGAGGTCGCTGCCATCCTCGATTCCAAGATTGTTCGCAACAAGCTCTACTATCTAGTCGATTGGCTAGGATATAGTCCCAGCGAGCGTACTTGGGAACCGATCGAGAATGTGACCAATGCTCGTGCTCTTCTAGAAGACTTCCATCGACGATATCCCGAGAAACCGGGTCCTCAATCCAAAACGACTCGTGAAACTCGTCGTTTTAAAGGGGGGATAGTGTCATAACTAGACTCCAACCCATAACCTTTTGTTACACGGGTCGAGACTTTACCATTAGGTTATGAGTTGTAATTTGAAGGATATTATTTTCATTTAGGTTTTATTAGGAAATTGATGTATATTCCAGATTTCTCTGGAACATTCTAGAAACTTCAGGAGTATTCCTGAAGACACTATAAAAGGAGGCGCAAGGCATTAGTTCGAACCAAATCGGTTCAACGCCAGTCTTAAGCCTTCTAACTACTGTTGTATATCTTCCGTCATATAATACATATATCTTTCGCATCATCATTCTCTCTCTCTCTCTCTCTCTCTCTCTCTCTCTCTCACTCACTCATTCCTTCTCTCAAAGTTCGACACCTCTCATAGTACTAATCCTTCTCTGTCTTAGTACTATTCCCCAACAATAGTACTAATCCTTCTTTTAGTACTAATTCCTTCTCTGCCTTAATAGAGTTCCTGACAGTTATGTACTGGAGGGGTACTTTTAGTACTAATTCCTTCTCTGCCTTAATAGAGTTCCTGACAGTTTGAACCGATTTCCCCTACTAGTCTCCCTCTTCCTTCTGTCTCTCTCCTTTCCTACTAGTCTCTTATTTCCCTTTTCCTTCATCCCATGGCCACCGTTAGCGCTGAAGAGTATCAATCCGTTTTCTCGGAATTTCAATGCTTGAAAGAGAAGTTTCATGCTTTGGAACAAGAAAATCAACGCTTGTTGGGGGATCTTCAGCAAATTTCCTTAGAAAAGCAGCAAACGCAACAACAGCATGGGGAACTTGCGTTACGCGTGCAACAACTCGAAGCAACCATCGTAGCAATGCAACAACAAGGGCACGGAGCACAAGGGATTCATAAAGAACCCAAGATTGGCCTTCCCACGAAGTTCGATGGAACGCGATCGCAGTTTAGAGGGTTTCTTAACCAGGTACGGTTAGTTATTCAAATGCATCCGTCCCGATATCCCACCGATGCATCACGAGTGGGTTTAGTAGGCACGTTGTTAAATGGCTCAGCATTAGCATGGTTCGCTCCGCTACTAGAAAAGGAATCTCCAGTACTAAATAATTTTGAAGAATTCATAAGTGAGTTTAAAGCATGTTTTGGAGATACTGACAGCATAAGGACTGCAATCAACAAAATCCGGCGATTACGCCAAGGTGACCGTCCAGCCTCCGCATATGCTGCAGATTTCCGCCTACTCGCCGCCGATATCCCCTGGGATGATCAAGCATTGATGGAGCAGTTCCGCTATGGTCTACGCAACGATGTCAAGGATTTACTCTTGACTTTCCCTGAAGAGCCAAAATCATTAACAGAAGCAATCAGTCGAGCGGTCAGATGTGACAACCGCCTCTTCGAGCGACGTTCGGAACGACAATTTCAGATGCCGAGGGCAAGATCCGAGCCTACCTATGCCTCAATGGTAGCGAAACCTTTTCAAAGGGAGTCACATAATGCGCCTCCAGTAAGTACTCCAACTCCAATGGAAATTGACACTACACGTCGTCGTGGGCCGCTATCGGAGGAGGAAAAGCAACGACGCCGAACAAACCGATTATGCCTTTATTGCGGTGGACCAGGGCATATCGCGATAAACTGTCCCCATAGACCAAGAAGGCAGGTAAACCAAGTCATTGTTAGTTCTGACTATACTAAACCCGAGTCTATGTCAGTAGGAATCTCTGATAATCCTCATAGTCATAATAGTCCTAATAGTACTAATAGTCCGAATCTCGCAAACAAATTTGATGTCCTTAGCCAATTAGAAGAAGAGTTAAACGACTAAGTCCAGCCAAAATAGGAGCCGTTTGGTTGGACAGCCCTAGATCTGTGCAGCCCATTAGTGGTTCCATTCCCTCTAAGCAAGTTAGTGATGTGTTCGTAGTCCAAGTAGCAGTTAGTACTAAAAGTACCCCTCCAGTACATACCTTAGCCCTTCTAGATTCCGGAGCTAATTCTTGCTTCATGGATAGGAATTTTGCCCGAGCTCATCAGATATCTCTCAGAAAGCTCCCATGTCCAGCCTCAGTAGTAGTCATTGATGGTCGTCCCATTGCTTCTGGTAATATCATAGAAGAGTCGGAACCCGTTAATATTGTCCTAGATAACTTAACATGTGTAGTATCATTTAATATTATTAGTATTCCAGAACATCCCATAGTTTTAGGATTACCATGGTTCGAGTTACATGACCCAGACATAGATTGGAGGACAAGGGAAATCCGGTTGCGACAAACCCAAGGATCTACCCAGAAGGTTGCAACCATTTCGCTACGTCAGTTGCGTGAGGAAGGGCGCAAGGAGGAAATGTTTCTCTTTGCAATATCAGTACAACCCTCCAGCACCACCAAAGAGGAGTCCACCGTTCAACTTCCCGAGAAGTATCGTCAGTATGCTGATGTGTTCGATAAAGTACAAGCCAACACACTTCCTCATCATCGGCCGTACGACTGCGCCATCGACTTACAACCGGGAAAAGAGCCGCCATGGGGGCCGATCTACAATTTGTCACCAACCGAGCTAGAAGTCCTTCGAGCCTATATAGAGGAGAATTTGGAGAACGGTTTCATTCGGCATTCGAAATCTCCAGCCGGCGCACCCATTTTCTTCGTCAAGAAAAAAGATGGCTCGCTTCGACTCGTTGTAGATTACCGTGGCTTGAATAAGGTCACAGTAAGAAATAGGTATGCTCTTCCCCTTATCTCAAGTCTTTTAGAACGGATCAACGGTGCCAGGTTCTTCACGAAGATCGACTTACGAGGAGCCTATAACCTCGTACGGATCCGACCAGGAGATGAATGGAAGACCGCGTTTCGCACCAGATATGGGCACTTCGAGTATACGGTCATGCCGTTCGGACTCACTAATGCGCCGGCAGTCTTCCAGCACATGGCGAATGATATATTTCGAGACCTCTTGGATGATTTTTTGATCATCTATTTGGATGATCTACTGGTTTATTCAAAGACCCAAGAAGAACATGATTCTCATGTACTATTAGTACTAAAACGACTTCGAGAACATGGTCTGTATGCAAAGTTAGAGAAATGTAGTTTCGGGTGCAACCAAGTGGAGTTTCTCGGCTATGTCATCTCCTCAGAAGGCATATCTATGGACCCAGCCAAGGTCAAATCGGTTCAAACTGTCAGGAACTCTATTAAGGCAGAGAAGGAATTAGTACTAAAAGAAGGATTAGTACTATTGTTGGGGAATAGTACTAAGACAGAGAAGGATTAGTACTATGAGAGGTGTCGAACTTTGAGAGAAGGAATGAGTGAGTGAGAGAGAGAGAGAGAGAGAGAGAGAGAGAGAGAGAGAATGATGATGCGAAAGATATATGTATTATATGACGGAAGATATACAACAGTAGTTAGAAGGCTTAAGACTGGCGTTGAACCGATTTGGTTCGAACTAATGCCTTGCGCCTCCTTTTATAGTGTCTTCAGGAATACTCCTGAAGTTTCTAGAATGTTCCAGAGAAATCTGGAATATACATCAATTTCCTAATAAAACCTAAATGAAAATAATATCCTTCAAATTACAACTCATAACCTAATGGTAAAGTCTCGACCCGTGTAACAAAAGGTTATGGGTTCGAGTCTAGTTATGACAGGAGGGTGGTAAGTGAGCTGGAAATAGCCAGCATGGGGGCTGGTAGTTCCACCTCGGGCCACTTCCTCCTTGTGCCACCATAGGCGTTGTCGTGAAGATTTTCGACGATAGTGTGAAACTTGTGAGGAACATACGAAATCGAGTGCGGTTCTTCTCATGAAATATAAAACAATAATAGTGAAGATACTATTTTAAATAAGTTTAATATCTTGGTACAAAAAGATGGAGGTCTTGAAGAGTTTTTGAATGTACTTTGTTATATAACAAACGGACATCTAAGTGTCAAGTTATGTGGGTATGAAGTTATGTGGCGACCTCAGGATGCGGCACTTGGTGACCTCGGGATGTGGACCGAACCGGGCCAGACCAAACGGGTGCAAATTGGATGGATCGGTCGGGTCGGATGATCGCGGTGCATGGTGTTTTAAAGATATTTGGTCCAAAAGACTTGAACCTTGCACCTCCAAGATAGAAAGCAATATACTTACCACTAAGCCAAGTCATTTCCTTAAAGTTATAATTTTTATCATTATAGTTTTACATGAAAATTCTCATATGAGAGCTTAAATGAGTGACATGGTTATCATGCATCACATGTAACACATAAGCGCCAAATGGTAAACATGCATCATGCATTTTATGCATGTCTTGTACCCCACATGCATCATATGCATGGGGGCATCTATAAAAGAGTGGATAAAAAAGAAAAAAGGAGGGGCTATGTATGATTCAAGAATTTAAGAAGAAGAAAATTCGTTATCCAATTGATGGTGTATCTTGTTTCTTAAGTCTAAAGTCAAGGGTTCAATCTTAATCTCTCTCTCTCTCTCTCTCTCTTTCAATCTATCTTAAATACTTTCTCGCTAAACTAGTGCAAACTTCGAATCCTTCCGGTCCAAGACCCCAGTGGTTCCGCCTCACGATCCGCACATAGTGATGGATCTTCACGACAACGTGTTCCGCCATTTCTACCAAAAGCGCAAACGGGCCGTAACCACGTCATTGGAATAGCAACAAACCTCGTCCAATTCCCCTCATAAGCAGCTGATTAGCGCAAACCATATGTCCATTATCACTTCCTCCGGGGGCCACACCAGATCTTGAAAGACCTTTAGGCAACGTGCTTTCCATACATACCACAAGGTGAATCCTGCGATCAGCATCCAAATGTCTGGGAACCTAGGGGATGCGGACTGCAAGCCTCTCTCAAATCGAATCTTGGCGATTTTGCCTCTCATGCATACGTAACACCAACTATCTACATTGAGGGCGTTCGTCCACCTATCAACGGAGTGATCAAGCCATGCCGTAGCACTCCACGATGTTGTTCCTTCCAATTCACATGCCGCAAGGAGGCGAGTCACTCTATCCCATACGTTTTGAGCTTGAGGGCCATCCCACAGACAATGCGTCAAAGTCTCAATAGGTGAATGGCAAAGTGGGCAACCTAACGGGCCACCACGTTTACCTAGCCATTCGCCAACGGGAACCACATTATGACTAATTTGCCACCAAAAAAGCTTTATCTTTTCCGGCATGTGGAGACGCTAGAGATCCTTCCAAAAGGTAATGAGCACCTCGTCAGGGATGCCCAATGTACGCCAGCCGTTGCATAAGGGGCCGTCTAGTTGCAGTTGAAAAGTTCGGCCCAGTTTAGTGTTGTACCCATATTTGATTCGCTATATCTGCTTCATTGATCCTTTTTTTTCAAAGTTTTGTGTGTTATTTGATTCATTATATCTGCTTCATTGATGCCTTTTTTTCTAAGTTTTATGTGTAATTTGACTAATTATTTGCTTACTCATCCTTCTTTTTCTATGGGTTTTTCGAGGCCACAACATGTTCTCAAAATCAAATACCCGTTTTAATGCTTAAAATATATCACTTACAAACAATCAATTAATTATTAGTATATCTGATACAAATAGGGAGCTTGATTATTTTAGTGTAGGTTCTTTAATATGTAGTAATAGCTTGATTATGCTAACATCAATTACAATATGGTCTAACTACTAAGAGAACATATACATATAATTATCTAATGAAATTTGCACTTTGTAATGATTGCATTTACTTTGTTGTTAGTTCCATCCATGAACTGCAACGACAACAATGCTTCAAATGGTAGATGCATTGGAAGTTGGGTTTTCTTTTTTGTGAGCATTTTTCTTGGTGACATGTTTAGGGATTTGGTTGAGTGTGTCACGGACAAATAGAATACATAGAGCAAAACAGAGCTAGGTGAAAGGTAAGATACTGAGAGAGAGAGAGAGAGAGAGAGAGAGAGAGAGAGAGAGAAGCAAGGAAGCAAGAGATAGACAAGCAAAATATTGGTCAAGGTGAACCCCTATATTTGTACATGTTTGTGGGTTCTAAATGTAGTTCCATGCAGAGACTCATTTTCATGCACAAACATCTAGAATGTTCCAACTTCTAGAGCTTTCTAGAAGCTTCTAAAATCTCCTAGCATGTGGAAGAGATAATCTACTCATAATCTACTAAGGTCATATCATTTAATTATAATACAATAGGTCAAGAGTTCGAATCATGGCATGACTGTTGTCATGTCCATGACATTATCCTCCCGCTAAGGCCGCCTCCTAAGATGCCTCCCTAGTTTTTGTGGATATTGGTGATGAAATGCATGAACAACATCTAGTGCATTCTCCAAGTGTTAGGTTGGTTCCCAAGTTGCCTCTAAAATGGGAGACCCTTTCCATAGGACCAGGTATTGAAGTTGTCATCGATGCGAACGAGAGTCCAAAATCTTGTCAACCTCATACTCCTCACTTGTGGAAAGCTCGATTGGAGGTGGAGGTGGAGGTGGAGGTGGAGAGTGTCTTCCAGGAATAGTGGATGGATGATGAGGTTCAAGGAGAGAGGCATGGAAGACATTATGAATCCGGAAATGCAAAGGAAGTTCCAACCGAAAAGTGACGGGGTTGATACGCTCAATGATGCGGAAAGGCCCCAACTTCTTGTAGTCCAACTTTCCGCAAGGTCGAGTAGTGTCGACATGGCGATGTAAGAGCCAAACTTGATGACCAACTGCAAAGGACAAAAACCGAACAACCAAACAAGGGACAAAATATTCACAAACCACTGAACAGTTATATTATCAAAGCAATATTATATCAAGCACAAAACGTAATATTCACATTCTTCTGCTCAAACATTCCGTTTTCATACGTTTACAAATGGATGTGTATGCTATGAAAACATACTTATCTTTTTTTTTGACATTTTATATATATTTTTTCTTACTTTTTTACCCTATAGTAAATAATGAATATAAAAGTATGGTATTTACCATACTCGAATGCAAATGCGCGTATGGTACCAATGGTTCATACTATGATATTATTAGGTTAAAGAGATAGGTTACAAATATTACATAGAGAAAAATAAGCAAGCAATATGAAAGGGGAAATGAGTTAGAGATGTGAAAAGGGCATGGAGAGATACGGAAACATTTTAGAAATATGTAAATGAAGGATCTAAAGAGGGAAAACTGTTTAAAGAGGTAAGACGGGAAATGAGAAAGCTTTGGGGATGCCCAAGGTTTGTCCACCAATTGTGATCATGAACACCAAACGTTTTTGCAATTTGTCACCTTGATTGGAAACCAACTTCCTGGAAATTTTTGTAGTTGCACTTCTTCTTTAGGTTCATCATGTTGCCAACAATTGATTTTTTGCCCAAAGGAACCACTCTTAAACATGGTTTATGTTGTCTATAAATGCAATACCCAAAATAATGTATTTGGAAAATTAAATTATTGCACGTTCAAAATAAACCACTTTGAGGAGTTTTTTTTTGGGAAAAAGAAAAAGAAAAAAAGGAATTCACCAATAGGACAATGAATTATTCTTGCCCAAGGAATTGATGGTAGGGCATGTGTGTAACAATGTAACAATGTTGGAATGCATTGATATGTAGCATGTAACGTCTTGCCAAGATTTGTCTTGAACTTATCTTACTACAAGATGATTATTATGAGTGAACATCAAGTGTCATTGGCAACAACTAATCTGGTAAGAAACGCCAAAAGACTCGAAGTTTTAGATATTCTCATGTGCAAGCTCTCAATGATGACATTGTGGCTCTTTATACAAAGTTATTTTCTACATGATACCTACTTTGGAAAAACAAGATGAAAGTGATTGCCGTAGAGAATAGAGAGAGGAAAGGAAGAGAGCAAAATTTTGATAAAGTATAAGAAGTTGTAACATGGTTGAGAACAATAGGACAGCAACAAAATCTACTAATGTGTTCGTACAAGAGAACGTTCATCAAACATTAAATGCTTGACGAAGAGCATGTTTGAAGACACAAAGCTCACATCAAAAAGTGAATGTTTGATAAGGAAGAATATTCAAAAAATCTTGTGTAGTAAAGTTTTCCAAATAGTTAAAATTTGAACCAATGAGGAAATTCTATCTTTAATGAGAGAGCCAACATCACAACAAATGCTTGTCAATATAATTACACAATCCATTTCAACGATCTCATTCAAACGAGAAAACACTAATGGAGTAGCAAATATCCTTATTTATTTCTCACTAAGAAAAATAACAACAATTTAGAGCAGATGGCATCTGTTGGCCGCAATCTATGTTGGTACCTTGCATTCCGTAGATGTTGCATGATACATACCACGTAAGGTTCTACTAATATTAACCAATGCATCCCTCTATCAAGATGGCTATGTTCTTATTTGACTAATGTTAGAAAGTCAGCGATGCATTTACGGATGCGACAGCATCTTCGCGGATCCGCATAGTTCTTACAACCAAAACACGCGTATTCTCTCAACAACGTACATTCTCTCGCTATGTTTGGACAATTGTTTTTGAAAAGGGGAGGGTAGATGGAAGAAGACACCGATACAACTAATAATAAGATGAAAGAAAGAGGGAAACAAGCAAATCGCGTTGGGAGGAGAGTGCATTCCCAAATGGGGTGTTCATCCATTCTCACACAAAAGTTAAAAAATAAATAGGGCAGCCCTTCTTAAGAAGCCTTTTTTGCTTTCCGCCTTTTGCTTTTTGCTTTTTTGCTTTTTTGCGTTTCCGCAAAACATGAGTGAGTGTATGCACCTCTTCCCTTATGTTAGGGATATGTAATGGCTTTGGGTGCGCCGGTGCTTCCACGTCAGCAGCACCTGCAGGACTTCAGGCAATGACTGGGGTCTTGCACGGGGGGAGGAGAGCCTCCTCCCCAACGCAACCATTCCTTCAGCTTCTTCTTCTTCTTCTTCTTCTTCTTCTTCTTCTTCTTCTTCTTCTTTCTTTCTTGTCCCAGCTTTAATAATGTCCATGGCCTTCCCGCATTCCTCCGAGGCACTGTCGTCCCCTTTACCGACGACCCCATGTCCCGACCGCCCCACGCTCCCCTTGGTTCTTATGGTTTTCCGTAGCTCGCCTTCGCTTCTCGATTTCCTTGTCTCGCCCCATGCTCCTCCGAGTCCGCATAGCTCTACCAATATCCCGCCAAATCCCGCCACATCCTCCTCCCAATCATAGCCTCCTCCTCCTACATCACCTATACACATTCTTTATGAGCAAATGCATAATATTCTTCATTTACAATTCAATATACCTTGTCTTGCAGCCTTAGACTCACTCACACATCCTGCAAAATGCCACTACCCCATCTAACACCACATGTAAGGAAGGGCGACTGCAGCCCCATTACATACCTTACTAGTTGTAATTTGCTACCCCTTGTACTTAGTTGCAGTTAGTTACCCAATAATGTTGAGCATTCTGTGCGTCATTTTGATGTACAAGCACCCAATAAAATCAGACATGATTCACGACCCAACCATGCATATATATGTACAGTCCAATTGTGTGGCTTATCCCTTGCCATTCCAGATTTTCCAATAAACATAGAGGGGTATTGGACACCATTGGACGTGAGCCTCTGGGACATATCCTAGTCTCATCTACCATTATTTTAAAAAATGAAGACAAGAAAAAGCAGAGAAAGAAAGGACAGTGCATGCTTGTTTGTTTACCTTCATCTTTTATCGAATCGTGACGAACAATAAGCCGTGCAGTACCGGAAGTGGTGGGCGGGAGCAATCGAGCTACTACACCAAGGGTTCTCCATTCCACGAGCACGTTGTAAGAGCACACACATCCATAGATAATGGACAAGCTATGCAAGTGAACCAACGCTTCCGCAATACCAATAGCAATGTCGAGCCTTTTGGCCCAATCCAAGTGATGCTCACCACCTTGCTCGATATCATATGAGAAACCATTAAGCAAACTGCTGAGTCTAATACCATCTACCACTTCAAACACCACTATAGAGCTAGCTACGCATGAGCATATCCCGTATACGTTCACAACGTTCGGGTGTGTTGATGTGCCCATCATCCGAAGCACGTCCTCGAGGGAACGAAACCCCTCGTTATTCATAGAGCCATAGGTTAGTGTCAACTCCATGATTGCAAATGTTTCTCCTTCTTGGGTGTTGCTCTTGTACATGATATGACTACCCCGAGAGGAAGAGTGCCTCTTTTCCAAGAGATGAATCTCTTGATTGTTTATAGCTTCCAAGATTTCTTCTATGCTAGGGTTCACTTGTTGGAATAGCTGGAGGCTCCATTCTCCCCACCTTTTAGTTCGAATCGCCTTCCTTCGTCTCGCTTTTCCTGTCATCTTTGTTAAGGCACCGACGATATTGGTGGTTGCGTCGAGGAAACCTACTTGCTTGAGCTTCCATATAAGGTGGCATAGGCAAGCCATAGCCAACAAGAGACAAATCAAGAGGAGAATTGCAATGATTCTTGTCTTCAAAGATATGACATTCGCATTAGTAGCTTCACTGGCAGTGCAAGGACCAAGGCTGGTTCCTCCACAAAGACCTTCATTACCCTGGGTGGCACTTGCATTAATGTTCATAAAGGCACCATTGAGTGGAACCTTGCCGGATAGACGATTGAATGAGACATTAACAAATACAAGGGACTCCATGCCCCCTAATTCAAGGGGTATAGACCCAGACAAGTTGTTACACGATATGTCCAGCGTGCTTAACATCTTCATGTTAGCCAATTGTGGCGGGATTTGACCACTTAGGTTGTTATTGCTAAGGTCTAAAGACACCATTTTCACACACTTTAGCAACCCATCGTTCATCTCTCCTTCGATAGCATTCCCACTAACATTGAATGTGTTGAGCTCCGACAAGGAGCCGATCTCCAGAGGGATGCTTCCCGACAAAGCATTGTGGGAGAGGTCTAGTGTGAAAAGGGATTTTGAGGTTTTGAGAAGGGAAGGAGGTATAGACCCCCTGAAGTGATTGCTTTGAAGATGGAGGACTTGGAGGGATGGCATGTTCCAAGTGAAATCATCCAGATTTCCATTCAAATTGTTAGAAGAAATGTCCAAGTAATACACAAAGGGAAGACTTCCAAATGCTCTTGGGAAGGTCCCATTGAAGAGATTCCCTTGTATCCTCACCCTTCGCAAGCTATGGCAATGGGATAAACCTGTTGGGATGGGTCCATTCATGTAATTTGTGAATAATATGAGCTTCTTAAGAACCTTAGATGCACACAGACCTTGGGGGATAGGTCCTGTCAACTGATTGCTAGATAGGTCTACCTCCATTAAGGGTGAATTCATACCTAACCCTGCTGGCACCTCACCGTACAATGAATTCTTCCAAAGGGCTAACACTTGCAAGTTATTCAGGTTCACAATGCTATTGGGTATCTCCCCATTGAAGCCATTAGAGAAGAGATTGAGGATTTGAAGGTTTTTTAGGTTAGAAATCCCTGCAGGGATAGTGCCCACCATCCTGTTGTTACTCAAATCTAGAGACAAAAGCTGGGTTAGATTAGATACAGACGGTGGGATTGGACCTTCAATCATGTTGTCATATAAGAAGAGGTTTTGCAACCCAGTTAGGTTGGTGATACTAGGAGGGAAGGGTCCAGATAGGTTATTATGCACTAGATCAAGATGGTTAAGCCTAGTTAATTCACCTATTTCATAAGGTATGATTCCATTCAGTTCATTATAGCCTAAATACAGCCATTCTAATTGAGACAAGAGCTTGATAGATGTGGGGATAAAACCACTCAGCAAGTTACCAGCCAATGTGAGGTATCTTAGTTTAGTGAGGTTTCCAATATCAGGTGGTATTGAACCCTCAAGGTAGCTACCACCCAAGTCTAGGTAATGGAGATTAGAGCAAAGCACAATGTCCTGAGGTATAGACCCAACAAAGGAATTAGTCCAAAGATCAATTACCTCTATGTTGGCAAGCTTAGAGAAACCAACAGGTATCTCACCAGAGAAGTTGTTAGTGGAAAGATCTAGTTTCTGTAGGCTCCGGCAATCCATGAGTTGAATGGGTAGAGAGTCAGAGAGCCAATTGCTGGTTAGGTTGAGGACTTGAAGAGAGGTGAGAGAGCCAATGGCAGGGGAGAGAGAACCAGAGAGGTTCTTATTGGCGAGATTAATGGTAGTAATCACATCGTAGCCGGTCATGTGGGCATTGTCGAGAGAGGAATTAGTGATAATAGCCTGATCGGTATGGTGATTATCTGAGGAAGAATTGGTATTGGTACAAGTTATGCCAACCCAATCCATGCAAACTGAAGAAGATTTGTCCATAGACCAACTTTGCAAGGAGTGCGTTGGATCAATGAGAAGAGACTTAATCTCTAGTAGTATGAGGGCATACTCATGGTATAATTGAGAGTCGGAGTTAAAAGAAGAATTGGAAAATTTAGAAGAAGAAGAAGAAGAAGAAGAGGTAGGTAATGGAATAAGGATCAATAAGAGTAAGGCAGCAAGCATTGAGATATTGGTATTGTTGGTCATTAAGGCAAATGAACAATGGATGGTTTCCATTAGGTAGCTAGATGATTAAAGCTCTTCACAAAAAGGAAGGTCCAGGATTTTAAGTTGAGGGAAAACGGCAAGAAGTGGTGGGTTTTTTTGTGTGGAGTTCATTAAACCTTTGATTCTACCCAAACCAATGGAGGAAGAAGTAAAAGAAATGTGTGTGGTGGTGGGGGCAGGGGGCATAATAAATTTAGGGCTAATGATGATGCTGCTGTTCTTTTTTGTTTTTACTTGGGGGAGGGGAAAGAAGTAGAAGACTAAAGTAGTAGTAGTAGTAGTAGAGACTGTAGTAGAAGTGTGGGTGTGTTATTATTAACATTCAATCCCACCAAGTTGGCAAAAGAATGGTGGGATAGAGAGAGAGAGAGAGAGAGATGGATGGGATACATACATACATAGATCGATGGTTGGACGGTTAAGAGGACAAAGGACAAGTAAGAGAGTGAGAGAAGGGGTGTGTGTGTGTGTCACGCGTGCCTCCTCCATGTTGTGGGTGATGGAGAAGGCTCAAGCACTTGAGCTCTGTATGTACTTATATTTAGGAATGTACAAAAGAGTGAGTGTGTGTGAGTGAGAGAGAAAGAGACAACGGAAGGAAGGGGTTTGAAACCATATTCAATCTTGGGTCTCCAATTTTCCAAACTTTGAGAATTTGAAGAGAATGACGTATGGGAAGAGAGAGAGAGAGAGAAAGAACGCACTTCCACAACGACACCCAAAGAGTAAACCACACGCTCCTAGTCCACCCCATGACCATCCCATACACGGTACACCACACTATTTTGACCTTGGTCTCCTGACTACCCTGGGCCAGTCTTTCTCATTCCTATCAGGAATATTTTTGGCCTATCCAATACAACTTAATTCGTTCAATCGAGTTGGTGGTGGGAGGAGGATGGATACGGGTGTCTACAAGCAAGCGAAGAACGATATTTGTTTTAAGACTCACATATGCTCTCATTCTTATGACCCTTGTCTCATCCTGTTGTCGGAATTGCCCGTTGACGTCACCATTCTCATTCTTATGACCCTTGTCTCTCATCTTGTTGTCTGATTGCCTGTTGACGCATTGCCGTGCAACATTCCCGAGTGGGTGGAGTTTAATACCATGAAACCGAATTCAATGGTATTTCTTTCCTCCACACCTTAACAACTATATGATGCGTATTGGATCTCAATCAAGTTTCCCGTCATGTGCTTAGCCTCGTTAAGTTCAGGCTATAAGTCAATATATTGGATTTGAGTAAGTTTACCATCACGTTGCTAGCTATTTTTGGTTTGGGCCATAAGTCTATATGTTGGTTGTTGTTGAGGATTCTTTTCATAAGGCAGCTGGAGAAATATAGTTTCTTCCCATCGAGACTCTCGAATTCCAATAGGCACGTTCACATTAGGCCATGAAATATAGTATAATTTGTCATATCTAATCAATTTTGACTTGTGTTTATACTAACCACCAACACAATGGTTTATTGCATCCTTTTCATCTCCCCACGCACAATTATCTCCTACCTTCCCACTCCATTGTTCTCTTCATTTTGTTTTTATGAATTCTTCTTTTGTATCAGTTGTTTTAGAATATTGTTAGCATAACTAAGACTCTATTTTGAGCCAATTTCACTTGCTACATTGAACAACATCTTGAGTCCTTTCTTTAAAAACATGTCGCTTGCAACACTGTCGGAGATAGGTTGCACAATGACTTCGAGCTCCTTCAATTTAAGTGACATTTTTTTCATGCATCACCATTATATCGTTTCTACTTTCCATCTAGGTAGTTTGTGTTCTTTGGGGCTCCTTTTAGCCTCAAAGAGTTTATCAACTTATCTTGCAAGTGTTTGTTTACTCTCTCTACTCATTTCAAATGTCTATGTGAATGGGTATTAGAGGCCTACATTGACCAATTGTTCTTGCAACGATCTTTATAAAATAATCTCACTTTTTTATTCACACCACACACGATGGCTTGAAGGTCTTAAGTGCGTGAAGGGTTGCTTAAAGGGGATATTGGAGTTAGGACACAACGATCCTCATTCCAACAACTCAACCCTTAGGCCTTCGAAGCATGTTTATTACTCCCTACATAAAAAAATTCGAAAATGTGTTCATGAATCAAAACTCACACATTAGCATACCATGTTAATGAAGGATTTGATTGAATTATGGGTTTTAGATATTAAAATACTTTGATTAAATCACATAAAATCTTGTGTGTGCCCACCAATGATGAATATCATCGTATGATAGCGATACATGATTGGCATGGTTGTATTGAATTAATATAATTACAATCTTGTTCTACATTTGATTGATCGTGATTCGTGGTTTATATGTAGTTAGTGCTCCATCATCTTCATAAGAGTTGGGCATATAACACAATTATTGTGGTTTTACATGTTGACCTAGCCCTTGCCTGACAGTGTCATCATAGATTGTGTTGCCATGACAATAAGACGTGGCACATGATCATTGTCAAGCTTGTTCCTTACATGGTTGTAAAAGAATTCGTAAGATATTTGAGTGCATCATTATAGATCCACAACATTGTGTGTTATTCGTTTAGTTTTGGCTTAACATGACATGGTCTTCATTGTTGGTATTATTGTTATACCTAAGTATGTACATAAAAGCTTGATAGATGTAGTCTCTCTGTGTGGTCCTGAAAAGAGGAGCCAATTGTGTCCTCGACTTGTGGGCGAGATTTAATGAAACAAAACAAAAGGGGGAAAGGGAGTTACCTACCTAAATCTCTTGTTGTGAGTCATGTTAAAAACAAAAAACAAAGACGAAACAGAGAGTTAACCCCTTGGTTTTGCGTGGAGTTAAAAACACAAAGAGGACCTTCTATCCTAATATGCATCGGGAAAGAATTACACACATAGCATTCCTCGTTCTAAGAATCCTTATTTTGATGTCAAATCACAAATTACCAAAAAATGATATGTTCCATGATTTTATGCCCACTCACTCAAAGAAAACATAATTAACGTATGTCTCACTTTGGATTATCTATAAGATTCTCCGTTCATTGCTTTTAATGCACTCAATATTATAAATTCTCTGCCATGGCGTATTAATGATTTTTTATAACCTAATATGAGTAATTATAAACATTTCAATCCAATTGTAGTGATTTTCGTGTCGAAGAAAACAAATTTCAAGAACTTCACACAATTTATCTAGAATTGCCTACAACTTACCCAACTTTATTGTTTGTCCTTATGTGTTCTATCGATTTTAAATCAAATATAAGAAGGTCATACATTAACTAGAGATCAATTCACGATGTTTAAACCAAATCTCATCCACGTAATACAAACAATGAGGATTTAAGCTATCAATTTGGAGATCAACCAATGTTGGACAACATAAACTTAGTGTTTCATCATTATTGTGGTAAAATTAATTCTTGATGTGCAATAAGTAAAACCCTTTTTTTGGATAATTGTTATGATTCTTGTTGGGTGGAGGATGAAGATCAATCATTCCTGAAAGACATAAACTTTGTGTTTCATCATTGAAGTTGTGGTAAAATTAATTTTTGATGTGCAATAAGTAGGACTTGCTTTTTTAGACAATTGCATGATCAAACATTAAATTTCAAGGGGCCTTGATTGTAGTTTGTGACCTTCTTCCATGTCAACTGATCAAACTAATAGTATGTATAGCATATCAAGAATAACATGAGATTTTGATATAGTGTATTGAATCATTGTATAATATTGTATTCAATTTATGGATAGAAAAGGTTAGTTTTGCCATTAACCCCTCTCATTGACAATTAAAACTCACAATATGCACTTGTTTATGCTTAGAGTGCCATCACATGCCGCTAAAGCTTAACGTGTCATGTGCGTGAGACTTAAGATAACACGAGATTGTGTGCTCAATCTCCCACCATCACATATAATTCCTATTTATGAACCCTCTATTTTGAATCAAGCCTTAAATTTTAGCTTGTTTACACACAACACGTTGGGCCAATATTTATTGTGTAATGTAGGGTTTGCATGACTACCTATTCACCTCTTAACCTCATATTGGCATTGTCTCACTAGGTGTTATATATGTAGGCAAACACAAGACTTACATTAGTTGCGGGAAACCTCAATGAGACTCGTGAGAACCCCAAAACATTATTAAATTAAATGGCAATTGAGTTGTGATATGTGGCTTCGTTTCATAAACAATCAAAGTAGAGGTCATATGTATGCTCTTCTATATCTATTGACCCATTCTATTTATTCAAATGGTATTATTGAACTCAATCATGAAGTATTTTAGAAGTTCATAGAGCTACATCTCATTCAAAATCATTAATTACAAATACTACTATCATAAAACAACCTAATGGTTTCTAGTTTTGTATTTGCTTAAAATCCGGAATGCAAGATTTCTCGAGTGAAGACATAAAATTCATAGTTTTACAATTGACTTTAGTGCAACACTTGGTTGTGAGATATTCATATTGTCCATGAAGCCTGTGATATCTCATCCCTATAAATTAGGCAAATGGTAAAACTACTACACTCATGAGCATGAAACCATAATCAAAGACCAAGAGTAATTTCTTGTGATAAGTTAGTGATTTCTAGAGGTTCATGGTGCAAATGAAGTATCGTAACCTTTATGTTTCCATTATCTTATGAGTGAATGTTGATGACAATCATACAATATTGTAGCAACACTCCTCTAGGTAAGACTCCCATTTAAGCACCTCCAAATAAATGTTGTATCTAGAAATTATTATAAACTCTTCCACATAATGGGCAACCAAACTATCGTTTTTTGCATGTTCCAAATAGCATTACAAGCACACATTATGATTTGATGTCAAGGGTGTAACATTGTGGTCCCATAAAATCCACAATCTTATGGCATGTACTTCAATGATGTGCATGTAACTTGTACATACCAATTGAAAAGAAAAATAACATCAATTGATTATTATCTATCAAAGCATCTTAAATTAAGACTCAAACTTATAGAATGAAAAAATTCACAACTCGACTATTACATGGAAATTGATTAAGATGTCTAGTTTCTCTCTGCTTGCTAGTTCCTGAGAATTGTCAGGTTATGTTAAATGACCAATAAACATTTTGAATAATTCACCCTTTTTTTCGATGAATAATTCAATCTCTTCTAGTATAAGTTTAAAATTTGAATGATTATATCTTACTTCTATATGTAGAATTATTATAATTTCAATTAGAGTAAAATGAAATATAAAGTATACAAAAAGAGTTCAATTCATCATAAATATATACTTATTAAATTCATTTATTATATATAGATTATTTCTGCGAAATAAAATTTTATATGTATACAAACTCA
Source organism: Azolla caroliniana (assembly GCF_043228905.1). Lineage (NCBI taxonomy): Eukaryota > Viridiplantae > Streptophyta > Polypodiopsida > Salviniales > Salviniaceae > Azolla > Azolla caroliniana. The sequence goes on along the minus strand of NW_028230440.1, from coordinate 1,271,172 downwards.
ATCAAAATGATAATCTCGAAATATGAGAGAGATTAATGGCTATTATTATTATTGTTAAAATTTAGATATGTACTTTGAACGCTAGTCTCTCAAAGGTCTTGTTAAAAATATTTGTGTTCCATATCTACACCTAAAACAATAGCTTTTACTTTACTCCAAAGGTACTATGTTGCATAATATCCTACATTCAAAGGCCTTTTTCTTCTCAATCTCACATTTCCCATATTGCCTTCTCAGGGGTCATCCGTCCATTTTTTTTCCAAAACTTGCATCTTTCTATGCATTCGTTATCCAGTTGATCATATAAACTTTTGTCTAGTTAATGACTCAAGCGTCTATATAGTAGGACATAAGAACAGGTATTTAGTTTATCACACAAACTTCTACATAGTCAAACTCTGAACTAACAAGTTGTACATAATCAAGTTGTGAACACTAGAAATTTGTAAAATGAAACTCATGAGATTCACATAACATACTCAAGATGACATATCACATAATGTATGTATTCACATGTAAGTTGTGGGAAATACAATGCCTTGCTTCTTCTTTTCAAACACTCGATGCCTTTTTGTACACGATTTGACTAGCAAATAGGTTGGTACTCATTTGCTTCGATTTGACACTTAATCATTATAAATTGTACGTTGAACTTCTCCTTGATTTTTTAGGGGACATGTAATATGGCTCCTCTTTTTTAATGAGGTTTTTGCTACAAGTACATGTAATCAACTTACGGTTTTCTAGTGCATCGTCTATACTAATCTTGTATGCATGTGTGTATGTGCGTAGAGAGAGAGAGAGAGAGAGAGAGAGAGAGAGAGAGAGAGAGAGAGAGAGAGAGAGAGAGAGAGAGAGAGAGTTGGAGTCAAATCATATCTACGAAAGTTGAAGGGAGTACTAATGTGACAATTTTCTTTATTGGAGCAAGTGAAAATTCTTTCCTCAATGGAGTGTTCATCTTGTATATTGGCAATTCAACATGTTCCACTACCCATGTAGTTAGTGGGTGGCCATACTCCACTATGACACCCATTGTCAATAGTGTTTTTCACACACACACACACACACACACACACACACACACACACACACACACACACACACACACACATAATTGTGTGTTTTTCTTAGAGAGAGAGAGAGAGAGAGAAAGGTTACATTTGAGGGTTCCCTCATGTAAATTAAGCTTTCTAATAAAAACAGTAGGTATACACCCACATGTCTACAAAATAGGAGCCCATTCTTGAATACCAGTGAATCATGGCAGTGCAGCAGCAAATTCCAACACCTTTTACAAAGTCCTATCTTTGGTCTTAGGATTATTGTACATCATTGTACATGAAAAATTGTAAGCTTTTGGGCAGACAAGTTCAAGTTGTAGCATTAAGATGTTTTTTCTTAATACTACTAAAGAAAATCTTTGAGGAAAAAAAAACGAGCCCATTCTACCAAGACCATAAAACATTCATGCCTTGAGAAAGGTTAAAGCTTAGAATTTTGCATGGGCTAAGATTACCCCTAATGCATCTAATATGCAATCATTGGAATCACTCGTATTTCATGTGACATGACAAACAAAAAGAGATTGGTTGAATATGTGTACATGCTATTCTAGTGAAATAAATCAAATAGTAGTCCAAAACTTAGATGCCCATATAGTTAGTAGGAAAGTTAGAGGATGTTTGCTAGATGCTAGGGATGGACAACGGCTCGACTCAAGCCTAAACCGTTGAGCTAAATTGGTTTAAAATGGCTTAGCGGTTAGCGGCTCGGCTCGGCTCAAGCTCAGGCTTGAGCTAGACTAAATGGTTTGAGCTCGGTTCGGTTCGGCTTGAGCCTTGCCAAACCGATTAAGCTGGTTATGTGGTTTACTAGTTAGGTTAAAGAAAAACTAGAAAAACTTCAAAGTTAGAAATTAGTTAGAAACTTGAGAGAGAGAGAGAGAGACTACACAAACGAGAGAGGGAGAGGGAGGGAGGGAACTTGTATACTACAAGGTGAATCGTTTGAGAGAGAGGGAGGTTTCTAAGCCGGTTCCCAACTTGATTTAGGCCAAACCGGTTTAGGGATCGGTTTGGTTTGGTTCAGGTTTGAGAACCCCAAGAACGGTTTAAGGTTATCCAAGCCAAACCGATTAAGCCTAAACTGAACCATTGCCGATCCCTACCAGATGCATGCACATTCAACCTTAATTTAATATGGTTTCAAAATATCCTCATTGCTTCAACTTTTTGTCAACCCTCCCTATTGTTTTCTTTGGGAAGTCATTGTGTGACCCTAGACTAAGGTTCTTAGGTAAGAATCTTGCCTCATTTGGAAGATGACTTCAAGGTTGTTCTTGCAAATATTAGTCAACTTTTCTATTTATTAGTCAGAGATCTATCTAGCCTATGCATGTATGTATGCTTATGACTACATGCAAGGCATTCAATCCTATAAAATAAGATAATATGAAAATATGTGCGTTATAGTATATGCACAAGACAAGATAAATCAATTCACTCCAATTTGACATTCTAAGTGTATTAGAAATAGATGCATAAAAATGTAATTTCCTATCAACCCATATGAAAGTTTTAAATTTACAGAATGTACGAAAATTTGAAAAAAGGAGCTATGTCGAAATGTGAAAACAAAGTAATGGATTTTATCCTATTTCAAAAATGAGTTTCCTTTAGTTCATTGGTTTCTTTTGATTTGTTTTTACACTTAGTGTATAACACATCAAACATAGAAATCACACCCAAGAAGTTTGTGTGCTGCATAAACACAAATTAACACGTCATAAAATAAAACATTTTTTATTTGATTAGATTTGGCATCACGTTGGCTAAGGGGAGAAGTTAGTTCGCGGTTCCTACTATGTTGGAGATATGGAGGACATAAGGTTGTCCTTTGTATTTTGAATCTCTTGAAGGTCCGAAATATTTTCTTGAACTATAAAGAAGCAATGTAGGGCATCCAAACATAAAGAGAAGCATAGTGCAAGCCAACATGCAATGCAAGATATGACAATCTTGTAGCCAAACCCTAGATTTAGGTGGAGATAGAGAGTTGATAGAAATAATATGAGACAACAAAAGTTGCAATCAAAGAATGCAATGTTCCATGAAGTATAGCATGTGGGTTTCGATGTGGGTGTGGCCCATGGTCTTAATGTGAATTGTATCTTGACCATATATTCTATGCAAGGTAACTCATGTTCCCTTATCTTGTTAATTGCTTCTGTACGACAAGTGACTCTGAAGCCTAGTATTTGAGTGCGTTTGGTTGTTCTTCGATTTTCTGATTTATTGAGGAAGAGGTTGAGTGATGCAATTGTGTCCATGTTCATCGTTCCCCCTTGGCTGTCAAAAATTTCAATGGAAATGTATTGGTGAATATTAGAAAGGCTATGATTAACATGTTGTATCTTATTCTCTCTATGTTGTTTAACTCTAAGGTATACCTATGTAGTGTCTTTATATCCGAGGTATCCAATAGTTGGGAGAGAGTTCAACTATGTCTTCGTGTTTTTTCCTTAGCTTGACGTAAGTTTGACATTTGCATGTAAAATGATACTCATCCTCTATCTCTATGTGACATAATCTATACATCCTTTCCTCTTTCGGAACTCCGTTAGCACAACCATTTTTAATCTCAAGTTGGTGGGATAATACTCAAAATGTCCAATGGCAACATATTTAGGTGTTTTGGTTGCATAATAAAACATAACTCATCGAAATGCATGAAGCGTTGTCGTGAAGATCCGTCACTACGCGCGGATCGTGAGGCGGAACCGCCGGGGTTCTGGACCAGAAGGATTTAGAGTCGATACAAGCTTTGGCGAGAAAGTACTTAAGATAGATTGGGAAAGAGAGAAGATGAGATTACACGATTGATTTGACAACGAATTTCTCCTTCTTAATTTTCATAAAAAAAACCATGTTTTTCTCCTCCCCCTTCCCTCTTTTATAGATGCTCTCATGCATATGATGCATGTGAGGGTACAAGACATGCATAAATTGCATGTTTGCCATTTGGCGCTTAAGTATTACATGTGGTGCATGCTAACCATGTCACTCATTTTAGCACTCATGGATGAGAATTTACATGTAAAACTACAATGATAGAAATATAATTTCAACTAAATATTATGGCTTAATGGTAAGCCATTTGACTCCTAACTTGGAGGTGCAAGGTTTGAATCCATACTTGCCCTCCTTGTATATGTAAATATGTATATATTCTTATATATTTATTTTATCTAGTCGTCGGTTCGCCGAATACCGTCGCCGGATGCCGACGCCGGATACTGGTGCCGCCGCCGGATGCCGGATACCGACGCCGGATATCGGTGCCGCCGCCGCATGCCGTCGGATCACCGGCTCCATCGCCGGTTCGGTTTTGGTTGGCCAAAACCTTTTACGAGTAGCTAGCCACCTCCACTCTAAGTTCAAGTTACCTTGAACTCTCTATGCTCCACACATAGACACAAAGATAATATCTTTTGCTCCTCCTTATATATGATGAGAGCCGTATTTGTCGTGCCTATGTGGGATATCTCACAATTTTCTCTTTTCTTTTCACAAACTTTATACCCTCATATCTTGACATTTAGTTGTCCATTTCTCGTGTAATAAAGTGCATTCGAAACCTCCATCATTTTGTACTTAGATATTAAAAATGTTATCTTCACAATTATTGTATTACATGATTCATACTCGATTTTGTACATTTTATGGGATTTTCACACTATTACCGAAAATCTTCACGACATCCACCCCCACCAAACCGCACGTCCTTCGGTACGTGCCAAGAAGAGAAGAAGTGAGATTTCGGCTACGATGATCAATTAGATTCCTCCATGTCTTCATTTTCATCCGGCCTATTATGTTCATCGTCGAGGTAATCGAGGTCAGGATCCTTGTCTTGTCTTTTCTTGAAAAGCTTTACTCTTTTTCCCGCAATGGGTACGACCAACCTTGATCCGTCTAGTTCCGTAAGGTGGTATGTGGCATTATCGTTGGCACTTGTCACCACATACGGCCCGAACCATCTTCTTGCGAACTTCCTTGTTGTACTATGTTGATTGTCAAGGGTGATGTCGTAAACTAAAACCCAATCCCCTTCTTCAATCTTCTTGGGACGAAGTCGATGCGTGTTGTCGAACCGAACTTTGTTCTTTACTCGGCCTGCCTTCATCATCTTTCGCGCTTTTTCTAAATCTTCAGGTCTTCTTTCAAGTTGCCTTATCCGCGCTGCTAATAACTCTTCTCGGCTCATCTCGTTCCCCCACGGTATCGCTACCCCCGGGGACTCCACTATACATAAGAAGGTTGTATCACGTGCGTTCATGACATCATTTATAAACCCCTTATACGTATGGTTTTTACTATTTTAGTAACCCTTCTGTAGAAAAAAGATTAATAAAAATACCCCTTATTACCAATATATTTTTTGATAACCACCCATTTTAAATACCCTTACATATAAAATATACATGCACACATAGGTTGTGATCCTAGAAGGGATCAATGACCATCTTTACAATTGATGACTCGCAAAATTATGAATCGACATTAAACATCATATGCAAATTCCTAGAAATGTTTCATTAAGTGCCACATAGATTGAAAACACAATGTGTAAAGTACAAAGTAATGTACACACAATTAGGAAACATTACCCAAAAACACTACAGGTATAACATATACAAGCCACATATAAGTTTTTGTTTTTAGTTTATTGAGACGTATGAAGAACATTGAGTGATAAAAAACAATGTAATTTACAATAAAACAATCTTGAACTTAACACATACATCTCAAAGAGCACATATGGAACAATCCAAAATGCATATCAATAATGAAATTACTAACAAATTAACATTATGTTTGGTTTCATGGATATAGACTCATATAAAGACATAATATTATTTTTTCTCAAACACATTGATCAAACAAATGGCAACCTACTTCATATTTCCATTTGAAATGTAAGACATCATCTATTCACATACTCTTACCCAAATCAAAATGAAATAAAATAAATCATTTTGTTATTGGAATATCTACTTAAAAAACTTATTGCAATAAAGGTTACCCTTATAAAGACTGAGTATATAAAAAGAAAACCCTAAGAAGTTCATTTTAGGCTGTAAATTTCATGTCGTTTCCATCTTCAACATTGGACCTATATCATAAAATGTAACAACAAAAGCAAGAAATCTTAATATACATGGAAGTAAAGAAATCAGAAAATATATTTGGAATACAGTAGGTTTATATTTGGTTTCTACATTTCTACTTGCAATTCTTTGAGCTCCAGCCCAATTTTGCCTATCTTCTCTCGTAATATCACATTCCCTTAAGCCATGTGCATCAATAGAGAAGTTATTATATACCAAAGACACATGATTCAATGTGATCCATACATCCCCAATTACTAATTGTCTTGAGGGATTATCTAGTGCATTCACAAGTTTCTTTCGATTATGGATGAAATCTTGATCATGAAGACAACTTACCATATCATTATGCATTTGACCTATGAAGATCCAACCATCCCAAGGCAATTTATATCTTAAGCATATGCTTGGGGTTAAGTAAACTTGAAGCATAATCTTTCTTCTCCTACTATCTCCATCAAATACATGTCCAACAATTGGCCCAATACTTGTGGAGAGGTGTTTTTCCCATAAAGTTTCCACTTCATTCCATTGGCATTTTACAAAATCTGCATCAAAGCAATTACATGTACATTGTACAACCAATACTAATTGTGGAAGTTTAGGGTGAAGAGGATTCGCAATTAACACCCTAGCATAATGTCCAACCACATAGTCTTTAAAGGAGCTAACAATGGTTTCATAATCAGCATTAGAGTCACCAACCTTTATCATACATGATGAGACACATTAATGATTGGATGACTTCAACCCACAAAAACCCAAAAGTAATTCATTTGAGCTATCCCACTTAACATTCCGCTTAATCACAGTCTCATCCTCAACAATATGTTTGTGTGTGTATGTATGTTCCATACAACATATATATGTGTCCATATGTGTATGTATATTCTACACGTGTGTGTGTGTGTGTGTGTGTGTGTGTGTGTTTATGTATGTATGTGTGCACATATTGTATTGTATGTATGTGTTATATGTGTAAATGTGTATGTATGTAAGTGTATATATGTGTATATAGGTATGTGTGTATGTATGTTCCATACAACATATATGTGTGTACATGTGTGTATGTATATTCTACACATGTGTGTGTGTGTTTATGTATGTATTGTTTGTATTCCATGTGTATGTATGTATGTGTGTACATATTGTATTGTATGTATGTGTTATATGTGTAAATGTGTATGTATGTGTATATAGGTATGTGTGTATATATGTACATATTGTATTGTAATGTATTAATTTTGTTTATTGTATGTATGGCCCGTGTGTGTGTGTGTGTGTGTGTGTGTGTGTGTGTGTATGTATGTATGTACGTGTGTGTGTGTGGCTAAGAATTTATGTGTTGGTTTATGTATGTATGTGTGCATTATATGTGTATATAGGTATTGTATGGATTGTATGCATGTGTGTATAGGTATGTGTGTATTATGTACATATTGTATTGCATTTATTGTATGTATTTCATGTGAGTGTTGTGTGTTATGTTTGTGTGTGTGTATGTATGTTCCATACAACATATATATGTGTCCATATGTGTATGTATATTCTACACGTGTGTGTGTGTGTGTGTGTGTGTGTTTATGTATGTGTGTGTGCACATATTGTATTGTATGTATGTGTTATATGTGTAAATGTGTATGTATGTAAGTGTATATATGTGTGTACATGTGTGTATGTATATTCTACACATGTGTGTGTGTGTGTGTGTGTTTATGTATGTATTGTTTGTATTCCATGTGTATGTATGTATGTGTGTACATATTGTATTGTATGTATGTGTTATATGTGTAAATGTGTAAGTATGTGTACATAGGTATGTGTGTATATATGTACATATAATATTGTAATGTATTAATTTCGTTTATTGTATGTATGGCCCGCGCGCGCGCGTGTGTGTGTGTGTTTATGTATGTATGTATGTATGTACGTGTGTGTGTGTGGCTAAGAATTTATGTGTTGGTTTATGTTTGTACTTATGTGTACCTGCAAAATATTTGTAGAATAGTTGTGGCAGCCCCAACAGAGAATAATGGTGAGCAAAAGCGGCACGACAAGGCGAGCGGTGGCGACGGCAAAACGAGGACAAAAAGAAGGGGAGAAGAAGCAATCACAGAAATGAGCAAAGAAGAGGAGGGAGCAAAGGAGGAGGAGGCAAATATCTAAATAAAAAAACATGAATGTTTGAATGTATGTTTAGTATGAATGTATGTTATGTATGTATGTGCACATAATGTATGCATGCATGAATGAATGAATGAATATATATATATATATATATATATATATATATGTATGTATGTATGTATGTATGTATATGTAATGTATGCATAAAATATGTATGCTTCAATGAATAAACATGAATGAATGAATATATAAATGTACATATGTAATATGTAATGTATGTATATTTGTGTGTGTGTGTGTGTGGATATTTGTTTGTAATATGTATGTATGTGTATGTACATGTAGCAATGTATAAAAGATTGTATGTATGTGTATGCATATATGCATATGCAAATGTACATGATTCAATGTGTGATTGTAATATGTGCATAATATCTATGTATATATATGTGTATGTATATGTAGCAATGTATAAATGAATATATGTATGTCCATGTACGAATGTACATATGTGTTTGCATATATCCATATGTAATGTATGTGTATGTATAGAAGACTATATGTAGGTGTATATATATATATACGTATGTGTGTGTATATCTAATATATGTATGTATGTATGTATGTATGTATGTATGTATGTATGTGTATGTACATGTAGCAATGTATAAAAGACTATATGTATGTCCATGTACGAATGTATATATGTGTATGCATATATGCATATGCAAATGTACATGATTCAATGTGTATTGATGTGTGATTGTAATATATGCATAATATCTATGTAGATATCTAATGTATATATGTGTATGTATGTGTAGCAATGTATAAATGAAGATATGTATGTCCATATACGAATGTACATATGTGTATGCATATATCCATATCTAATGTATGTATGTATACATACACATATGTATGTATGTATACATACACGTATGTATGTATGTGTATGCATATATCCATATGACAATGTACATGATTCAATGTGTATGGATGTGTGATTGTAATATTTATGTATATATCTAATTTATGTATATGTAGACTGTAGCAATATATAAATGAATATAGGTATGTCCATGTATGAATGTACATACGTGTATGCATATATATGACAATGTACATGATTCAATGTATATGAATGTGATTGTAATATATGCATATGCAATGTATGTATGTACACACATGAATGTACATGTATGCATGTACATATGTATATATATGTAATATGCAATGCATGTATGTTTGTATGTGTAATAGTGTACTATGCATACATGAGTGTGTTCATAATATTTATGTATGTGTAAGTATACATGTATGTATTGTAGTCTGTGATGAAATGTATGTATGTATGTGTATGTAACATATTTATGTGTATGCATGCATGTAATGTATGTATATATGTGTATGGATGTATGTTTGTAAAACTTTTAACATTGTAGGCATATGTACATATATATATGGTGATATGTGGAATATGTATGTACATATGTAATGTATGTATGTGTATGCATATATGTATATGTCGATATACATGATTTAATGAGTATGAATATGTTTGTAATATGTGCATATATATCTAATGTATGTGTGTATGTGTGTGTATGTGGTCATATATATGTAAATGTATGAATGTATGTATGTGTATATATGTAATGTATTTATGTATCTATATTTTTGGGATATTATCATGTTTAGTACATATGTATATGGCTCATATATGGATGTATGTTTGTAATATGTACGTAATATGCATGTATATATCCAATGTATGTGTAAGTATACATATATCTAATGTGTGTGTGTGTGTGTGTGTGTGTGTGTATGTAAGTATTGTGGTTTGTATGGTCTAGTATGATCTATACATATGGTGATATGTAGAATATGTATGTACATATGTAATATATCTATGTATGTATATATGTAATTTATGCATGTGTAAATTTGTATATTGTGTAATAGGTATGGATTATGTGCTATGTAATATCTAATTTATTTATGTGTAAGTATACATATACATATCTAATGTGTGTGTAAGTATACATATATCTAATGTGTGTGTGTGTGTGTGTATATAAGTATTGTGGTTTGTATGGTCCAGTATAATCTATACATATATATATGGTGATATGTGGAATATGTATGTACATATGTAATATGTATATCTATGTATGTATCTATATATGTATATATGTAATTTATGTATGTGTAAATTTGAATATTGTGTAATATATGCTATGTAATATCTAATTTATTTATGTGTGTGCACGTGTATATATATGTAATATATGTAACTTGTTTGTAAGTATGAAGATTTGTATATATATAGTATGTAATCTTAGCCTTTAGGTGTTAATATGTATGTGTATGTGTATACATATATATAATATGTAATTTATTTTTGTGTGTTTTGTATGTATATATGCATTTGTGTATGTATATATGTATGTAATATGTAATTTTATTGTATGTATTATGTACATATTTACATATGGTAATATATATTTGTACATATATTTATGTTTAGTTAATATGTATGTATAAATGAGTGTAATGTATGTATATACATATTCATGTATGTAGGTATATATGCATGTGTGATATATGAATGTAGCTTGTAGGTATATATGCATGTATATGATATGCATGTGTGATGTGTGTTATGTTTGTGTGTGTATATATGTACATATTGTATTGTATTATATGTATGGAATGTGTGTATGTGTATGTATGTGTATATAATATATATATATATATAATATGAATTTTATATTTTTTGTGTTTGGTTTGTATATTTGCATTTGTATATAATTGTGTGTATAATAATAAATGTATGTAATATGTAATATATAAAAGGGAAAAGTAGATACCCCTGGAAGTTTGTCTATTTACCAGAATGCCCCTGGACGTTCCAAATTTACCAAACTACCCCTGTGTATTTTTTTGGACATAGGGGTAGTTTGGTAAATTTGGAACGTCCAGGGGCATTCTGGTAAATAGACAAACTTCCAAGGGTATCTTGGTACTTTTCCCTATATAAAATATGTTTGTAAGGAAGTGTATGTATAAATGTAATAAGTAATTTTTATGTATGTATGTCAATATATATGACCAATTCTAATATGTATGTAGTATGTAATGCATGCATGTATGTATATGTACATATTTACATATGGTAATATATATTTGTACATATGTAATATATAAAATATGTTTGTAAGGAAGTGTATGTATAAATGTAATATGTAATTTTTATGTATGTATGTCAATATATATGGCCAATTCTAACATGTATGTAGTATGTAATGCATGCATGTATGTGTATGTACATATTTACATATGGTAATATATAAAATATGTTTGTAAGGAAGTGTATGTATAAATGTAATATGTAATTTTTATGTATGTATGTCAATATATATGGCCAATTCTAATATGTATGTAGTATGTAATGCATGTATGTATGTGTATGTACATATTTACATATGGTAATATATATTTGTACATATGTAATATATAAAATATGTTTGTAAGGAAGTGTATGTATAAATGTAATATGTAATTTTAATGTATGTATTATCTATATATGTATGTCAATATATATGGCCAATTTTAATATGTATGTAGTATGTAATGCATGTATGTATGTGTATGTACATATTTACATATGGTAATATATATTTATGTTTAGTCAGCATGCATGTATAAATGGGTGTAATGTATGTATGTATATACATATTCATGGATGTAATGTTTGAATGTAGGTATATATGGATGCATGCATGTATATGTATGTATGTATGTATGTATGTATGCCACTTCAAATTTGAGTATTCTTTGCATAATATATTCTTTACTATTTCATTGAAATATCTAATATTTCATGGGCTTACGTAATTTTTTTTTCAGCATAATTGATAATACCCTTATGTAAAAATATTTTCAAATCTTTATTAATACCCTTATGTATATATATTCTGTATCTCACTGATTAATTAAAACCCCTTTTGATGAACTCACGTGCTATCATACAAGTTTTGATAGTGAAGTCCCCAGGTCGCTACCCATGAGGCGATCGTCCTTTCGATGGGCATAATCGGCTTTTGTCCATACATAAGCTCCGTCGGCATATACCCTGTCACCGAGCTATGTGTCGTTCTATCGGCCCACAAGGCATAGGGTAATAGTCATGGCCAATTCCCGACTCGACCGTTGCATGCCTGTACGATGGCTTTAACGATAGGTCCATGCCCTCGCTCGATCTTCCCATTTGCTTCCGGATCGTAGGCAGTCGTGAGGGAGAGCTTCACGCCTAGTCTTTCGAAGAGCTCCGTCGCTTCGTGCGCGTCCAACTCCCCTCGGTCGGCCACTATCTTCCCTACACATCCATATCGGCAAACAACATCTTCAAGTAGAAATTTGCAAACGGCTGAAGTCGTCTTATTTGTCAAGGCTCGTCCTTCCACTTGATTTGTCAAGTCTTCCCTTGCGAGCGCTAAGTACTTCATTTGTCCCACTCCCATTGGCATCGAGACCAGATCCACCATCCATTTGAAGTGAATGGTGAGTGGGTATGTCGGCTTTAACTCATCACGATGACGTATATTTGAATATATTTGGCAAGTTTCACATGTGGACACGAAATGGAGTACATCTTTGTACATGCTTGGCCACCAATACTTCTCCTTCAATTTTTCGAACGTCGCCCATGTTCCTCTATGACCTGCCCAAGCACTCTCGTGGAATTCGGTCATCAACGTCTCTTGCTCTTCTTTCTTTACCACCACTCGACGTGGTATTCCTGTCCTTCTTTTTGGATGTCGCCAAAGGAATCCTCCCTTCAAGAAGTATCGGTAAGCTTTCTTTCGGATTCGTAGGGCCTCCTCCTTTGTCAACGAAGCATTTGTCGTCAATGTTCTTAGGAATCTACCGATGAGTAACCATTCTCCTTCGTACTCGTTCTCGTTGAAGGCGTGGAGGGTTTGCATGTCCTGGTCTTCCGCCGACAATCGAGCCATCTTGAAGAAGTCGAGGGCGACATCTTCATCTTCCGAAACCATGTTACTTCCATTTGAAAATCTTGCCCTCGACAGCATGTCAGCCATGGCGTTCTTCTTCCCTGCGATGTGACGGATCTCTGGGTTTAAAGACTTGATGTAGGCGATCCACCTTAGCATAGCAAGATCTGGGGTCGCACATCCTGAGACCATTCCGAGAATTGGGAGACAATCTGTCTCTATTATCACTTCTGATCCGATCAGGTAATCTTTGTCCGTCTTCACTGCCGACACAATACCCCAAAGTTCCCGCTTGACTTGGGCATATCTTTGTTGCCGTTCGCTGAGAACCTTTGCTCCGAACCGGACGGCATATCGCGCATTATCTTCACCTTCTTGATTGATGACCCACCCGATTCTGGTTGGGCTTGTATCTACGGTCACATAAATTGGTTTCCCTTCGGCATAGTCGGCCTTCCTTAGTGCCGGAGCTTCAAGAAGCAGTTTCTTTAATCTTCGCATCGCCTCTGTGTGCTCGTCTCGCCATTCGAACTTTATTCTTTTCTTTAGTAGTCCATATAACGGTTCAACGACATGAGCGTAGTGAGGAATCCATATATGATAAAATGCGCACGCTCCAAGGAACCTTCGAACCTCCGTTTGGTTTTCGCATTCTTCTTTCATGTCTTGGATTGCGTTCACTTTGGATGGCGAGGGCTTCCGGCCGTATGCTCCACACAAGTGACCTACCACCAAGATCTCCGGTTTCCCGAATGCGGATTTTTCTCCCGAAAATGTCAAATTCGCATCTTCGAGCCTTTGAAGCACCTTCTCGCAATCTTTCATATGATCCGCAACGAACTTTCTACAACCTTCCTTATCTTTCGATTCATCTTTCTCCTCATCCGAACATCCTTTTATCGGAATATCATCCAAGAATGGCATCGTGATGTCCGGAATGCAATCCTTCAAGACTTTATTCATGGCATTCACCATATGAGCCACCGAGTTCGTTGCGCCTTGGGGTAAGGTACACATCCGCACAAGCCCGATCGGAGTCCTCATGGTTGTAATGTCCCGACTGTCGATCGCCAACTGGAATTGGTCATATCCGGAGTAGAGATCGCCAATGGAGTAGATGGACCGGCCCGCAAACGCTTCGGCAAATTCGTCCACGCTCGGACCGATTCCTGCATTTCGAATTGTCACCTTGTTGACGGGTTGAAGATCTTGGATGAATCGCAATGATCCATTCTTCTTCGGCACCGTGAACCACCTATTGGAATAAGGAGCATTCGACGGTTCTAGAATTCCCATACTCACCTTCTCCTTTAAGAGCTCGATCAGCTTCGGAAGGTGTGCTCTCGAAACCGGTATCGGTTTCAAATTCCAAGGCACATGAGGCACCGTGAAGATCACCATTGGCTCTATAACCTTTGGGTCGGCGCATCCGATTTCTCGTGGGAAGAATGCGAAAGCCTTCCCATGTCTCTCAAGCATATCGCGAAACATTCGCTCCTCTTCAGGGAGAAGGAAATCCTCCTTTCCAACTCGTAGCTTCCCCTTCGTCTCTTTGATGAAGTCATGACCTATCTTCTTCGGATCTCTTAAGCTTGGATCGTTAGCGACTTCCTTCATCTTTTGCCAGCTATCTTCCGGTAGCGGAACCGCAACTGGCTCGATCTTCTTACCCACTGTTTTATATTTCGTGTTGATGTCAGCTTCATTCATCGAGATGCCATGACGGTATTCATCAATGATAACATACATGTTGACGGAGTTAACCGAAATCACACGTTGGTTGTGAAGATAGCTCAAGTCCACGACGTCCTCGATTTCGCCGATGGTGTCGTTAAATGAGGCTTCTTCCATAATATGAGTCACGAACTCTCCTTCTTCTATTATGTTCTCTTCTTTCAGCATCTTCTCGAATTCTTGTATCCGGCTCTTGTGCTTCTTGTCGGGTAGTACTAGTTTACATGCGCCACTAGGTGTGACACATGTTGCTTCTCCTTGCAATCCACGCACTCTTCTTTCTTGTGGGGTCTTGTGATTGCTCGGACTATTTGTGCCCCATGCTTCAATAGTCCGCTCTAAAAATACGAGGATTCGCCTCCGAGACTATCTCGATTCCTTTCATGATTGGCTCGCACCGTTAGGAATTGGACCGATCTTTGGTTGTCAAGACTCTTTATTCGTGCGAAGGCTGCTCCATTATCGAACACTTTGGTCTCCATCCGAGATGATGTGATATAAGGTTGCCCTAGGATGACAGGATGCGACGCCGATTCTTGTACGAAGAAGTGTTGATCCATCTCCACATCCCCGATCGTGACTTTGACATTGGGACAAGCTCCGTACAAGTCCTCCGTAGACTTTGTTGCCGCGCGAATCTTCCATCCGTGGTTTGTATTGATTGGCCATCTTCCCTTTTTGTAGAAGTCGGTTGACATGAGGTTGATCTCCGAGCCGTGGTCGATCAAGGCTACGACGGTCTCTTTCTTCTCCCCGATCTTCACCGGCGTCTCTGTTGTCGCTCGTGCCCAATGAGGTCGAGTGTAGTGGCTGTCCACCATATCTTCATCGATTTCGTCTCTTGCCATCGTTATGGCATTCGTTTTTGCTTTCTGCGGCTTCTCTTCTTCCTCGTCCGATTGTTGTCTCTTTCTCTTTACAAGGTCCACGATCGTGTCATGGAACTCCTTCTTTGTAATGCCAAGCAATTCCCTCAAGGACAAAGTTACATGGCTATCAAGAACTCGTTCTTCAAGAATCTTCTTTAGGTCCGTCGTCTGCTCTATGTCCGACCTTAGCTTATAGGTAGGTATGGTCCTTGTCCTCCGAGCGGGGTCTTCGACACCAACCTTCACGGGCCGAACCGTTTCTTCAACTCGTATGCTCGGCTCCCCTTTTCGGCTTGATTCTCGTTCCTCCGTTTGTAAAGGTCGACTCGTCTCCGCATCGTCCTTCTTTTTCGCGTTCCTTGTTTCATGTCTTTTTGATGGCCCTTGGTCTTCTATTCTCTTTCTCTTTTCTTCGACGAACACCTCGTGGTTGTCGCACATCACCTCTGCGAGTATGGTGTTGTCATCCACCGGATCCGACCACCCGGTTATGCTTTGCACGTTTCGGTCCGCAAGCTCTACCTCGTTCGATGTGACTTTTCCCTTCTTCTCATATTCGAGAACGGAAGTCCAAAACTTTGCTCCCGCTCTAGCAGCTTCAGTCTTGTCTTTCCCGACTCTTATTCCGGCCGACGCAGCATAGTGCATCGCATCCACATGAGTCGCATCGGCATCCTCCATAGATCTCTTCATTCCTCCTCTTCCGAAATTCACCCGTAGGGGTCTTCTAGTCTCGCTTGAGCAGATCATGTTGTCCTCTATGTATACGATATTTTGTCGAATCGCCTCTCGAAGGCTCGCACAATCCCTTCTCATGTGGTCCATGCTATCGCACCACACGCATCTAAAGGGTTCTTTTCCTTTAGGGCCCCGACGATTCATGTTGGCTAGCGTGACCTTCTTGAACTTCTTCGCTAGCTCTTCAATGATGTCGTCATCAATCTTCTTTTCTTCCACGTTACTTTGTCTCGGCGGCTCAACTACTTTCGGCGGTCTTGCTTTCTCCGTGGTAGTCGGTCCCGTCAAGTCGGTGTCATCAACCCATTGGCGACGCTTGTCGAGCCTATTGCATGCCCGCTTCACCGCGATCCAGTCCGCTACGAGCCCATTTGCTTGGGTATCATCT
The DNA here is from genome assembly GCF_043228905.1 of Azolla caroliniana. Classification (NCBI taxonomy): domain Eukaryota; kingdom Viridiplantae; phylum Streptophyta; class Polypodiopsida; order Salviniales; family Salviniaceae; genus Azolla; species Azolla caroliniana. Next base: position 1,254,123 of record NW_028230440.1, on the reverse strand, counting down.
TCGAGAAGAGTCCCCAACTCCCGTCTATCCTTTATGTCCACGGCCTTCAAGAAGTACAAAGTCTTGTCCTCTTCAAGCAATACTTGGTCCGTATTGGGGAGACGACTAAACATCTGGTCGAATTCGTCATACACCCTCGAGACGCTCATCTTCTTATTCTTCTTCTCTATCCACTTCATCAGGGCATGTCGAGTCATCCTCGTTGAGTCTTCAGTCACGAACTCCGCTAGTATCGTTTTCTCGAACTCGGACCATGTTGTCTTTCCTTCTTGAAGCTCGATGACGCGTCTTTGGATGTTGTTGGCGACAACTCTCTTGAAGCTTGCGATTTGACGTGCCTCGGACACGTCCCTTTGATTCATCTCCCTCTTATATGCATCAAGGAACTTCGTAACGTTCCTTCCATCGAATTGGCCCTCGAGCTCTACGACACGATCGACAGCCTTCTCCACGCTCGCGTCGTTGTCCCGAGATCTCATCATTTGCTCGACGATTAGCATCATCCTTTCGAGCTCTCCTGCTTGGTTGCTTGAGGACGCCATCTCCAAGTATTAATCTCGACTTGATCCTTCCTACCGCCTCTTTCACGTCGGGTTCACCACTTAATTATGTCGTGAAGATCCGTCACTACGCGCGGATCGTGAGGCGGAACCGCCGGGGTTCTGGACCAGAAGGATTTAGAGTCGATACAAGCTTTGGCGAGAAAGTACTTAAGATAGATTGGGAAAGAGAGAAGATGAGATTACACGATTGATTTGACAACGAATTTCTCCTTCTTAATTTTCATAAAAAAAACCATGTTTTTCTCCTCCCCCTTCCCTCTTTTATAGATGCTCTCATGCATATGATGCATGTGAGGGTACAAGACATGCATAAATTGCATGTTTGCCATTTGGCGCTTAAGTATTACATGTGGTGCATGCTAACCATGTCACTCATTTTAGCACTCATGGATGAGAATTTACATGTAAAACTACAATGATAGAAATATAATTTCAACTAAATATTATGGCTTAATGGTAAGCCATTTGACTCCTAACTTGGAGGTGCAAGGTTTGAATCCATACTTGCCCTCCTTGTATATGTATATATTCTTATATATTTATTTTATCTAGTCGTCGGTTCGCCGAATACCGTCGCCGGATGCCGACGCCGGATACTGGTGCCGCCGCCGGATGCCGGATACCGACGCCGGATATCGGTGCCGCCGCCGCATGCCGTCGGATCACCGGCTCCATCGCCGGTTCGGTTTTGGTTGGCCAAAACCTTTTACGAGTAGCTAGCCACCTCCACTCTAAGTTCAAGTTACCTTGAACTCTCTATGCTCCACACATAGACACAAAGATAATATCTTTTGCTCCTCCTTATATATGATGAGAGCCGTATTTGTCGTGCCTATGTGGGATATCTCACAATTTTCTCTTTTCTTTTCACAAACTTTATACCCTCATATCTTGACATTTAGTTGTCCATTTCTCGTGTAATAAAGTGCATTCGAAACCTCCATCATTTTGTACTTAGATATTAAAAATGTTATCTTCACAATTATTGTATTACATGATTCATACTCGATTTTGTACGTTTTATGGGATTTTCACACTATTGCCGAAAATCTTCACGACAACGTTCCTTATAATACAACATTTTAGATGGGTGTTGCTTTAATACGTTGATCCATTTATGTCAATTATAAATTTGCCATATTTCTTGGCATATTATTTTATTACGATCCTCATGAGAGATTAAAGTTTTACCAGTCTCATGGTTGTCCCTAAGAGGAGGTAGGTTATTAATGTCTTGGCCTCATGCGAAAAGTCAACTTACCACAACACTATCCCAGGAGCTAGCATCTCCGGAGTAATAGAGTGATTGAGATGGTTCAAAAGCTTGATGGGATATCCTTGTCTTGTGATTGATTATATCTGCTATTAATAAAAATTCACATGTAGCTTAGTTGGTAATGTTGCTCGATGGAGACGAGGAGGTCATGGTTCAACCCCTACACTCTATGGTGGCATCTAATGAAATAAGAGATATCTATGGTGTAATAGAGAGGTGTGAAAATTTGGGTTTTGAACCCACTATGTAATACCACCTGCTAGTACCAACTTACCACTAGGGTGAGATAATTACAATAAAAAATATGAGAGATTATCTCTAGTGTAATTTCATATATTAATGGGTACAAAAATATAAAAAATATATAAATGCATGATCAAGTTACAATTTACAAATATACCTCCTTGCAAAATGTTTCTAAACATTATTTAACACATATACAAACATACAAGGAGAATGGAAGGGAGCATTGCACCTATGTTACAAAGAGAACGAAAAGATCCAATAAAAAACAACGAAAGAGCAAATCCATAAATGATCAAAACAAGACACTTAGAAGTAATTGTTAATATTTCACGATAAATAAACCATATTCCTCACTACGAAAAACAATAAAAACAGTCAACGACCATACTTTGGGTTAGTGATCTCAAACAAAGAACAACGAGGAAGAGGTAAAATGTATAAAGAGGGATGACAACGAGGAGATATTAGCATACACGGGGGCAAAGCTTGAAACATGAAACAAATCAAGAATCCCAAAGTACTCTTTTGAGCCTTAAAGGTGGGGGATTGTAAAGCAGAACAAAAGAATGTAAAAAATAAGTCGATTTACGAAGTGCAAGCAACTGCTTGGATCTTCCATGAATTTAGGTTCTATGGTCGAGTGGAGCAGCCCAGAATAGGCGATATACGTATCACGGGGAGGGGGTTCTATCCACATTAGGAACTCATGAAAGCCTATACCAAGACAACCCCTTGTCGGATGATGCTCCGAAGTAATGCTGGATTGTCCGAGCATATGAGGATAGAACTGTTGTAGAAATGATGGCCGGTGTTGGACAAGAAGGAAAATGAAGGGTACCGTGGGAATTTTAGAAACGGGAGAGTGAAGGGGACCGCGAGGGATAAGTTGGGAATTAATTCTATGAGAACAAGCATCGCTGCCTTTCTTTCTTTGTGGGTGGCGTGTTCTTTCTAGCTTCTTTCCTGTGTTTGAAAGTTATACCTCCATGGCATCCAAAACCATGGAGATGGAAGGGAAATGGCAGTGCACTCGATCATCATCAGAGAGTTTGCACGCTGAAATGTAAGTGCTTATTCTATATCCAAAACCGACTAACGTTTGTAATTCACAGTCCATGCCAATATTGTAGTTAGTTTCTCTATATTTGCCCTTCGTTGCAATTCGTTCTGCGTGTAGTTTGACATATACATAAAGTCAAGAATCCATGAGACCTTTCTCTCTTTTCTGCGTGTTTTGAGTAAATTGTATTCGTTTTTCTAGTTGAGAAAAGCTGACTTTTATTAAGTTTTATATATTTATTAAATCTAGTGTGTATATATATGTGCGTGTTCAAATAAAAATGGAAGTACACAATTCCATCTGTCTTGCAATTGATCGATGAGAGTGGAAACCATGTATAAAAGGGAGCTACATGTTAGTAAAAAAATTGATAGTAAAAAGAAAGTGTTACCTTTATGGTTAACTGTTTATAAATGACTAAGTACATATTTAAGTCAAGTATGTTATTTGGCTGAAAATCTAATTAGGCTTCTTTATTCTGTCCTATTCTCAGTGTCATTTTACAGCTACTATATCTATGGGTCAGATGTGTTGTTGTGTAAAAGTTGGCCATTCATACATTGGCATCAAGGAAAAATGGGGGAGATTTGATGAAGTTCTTGAATCTGGGATCCATTGCGTGAATTGGTGTAGAGGGGAGAATCTGAAACAAGTTGTATCTTTGCGACTTCAGCAACTCGATGTTAAGTGCCAATCCAAAACAAAGGTTTTACTTATCTTAATTTCATAGAGTTCAGAATGATGTATAAAAAATCTGATGTCTTGGATTTGTTAATGCAATTGTAGGACAATGTTTTCCTTACCATGTTGATGGCAGTTCAATATAAAGTTTGTCCAAAGTTTGTTCACAACGGGTTCTACAACCTCACAGATCCAAGGGTGCAGATCAAATCATTTATTCGAGATAGTGAGATCCAGTTTTTGTTGCTTACATTGATGCCTTCTTGAATTGGAACATCAAACTTTATTAAATCTTCTTGTTCTTTAGTGATCATGACCACCATACCGAAAATGAATGCTAGTGATTTTTATGAGAATCAAGATGAAATCAAGGAATCTGCTACTGCTTATGTTCAAAAGGTTAGATCTCAAAACTACTGAAATTTTTTCACGATATTTCTTGATGTTATTCTTGACTCTAATAAAAATAGTTATACCCCAGGGAATGTTGATGAAAATTGATTAGGTTCGCATTATATCATAGATGAACCAATCTACGAGTAACACCTTTGTACATGGCCATGAAAAATAAATTTATGTAGCCTTAAAAACAATGTATGTAAGTCTTTGGGTGTCATGAGAAATTAGAGTTTCTGTTAAGCCAAGAGATGAAATGCTCTTTTGCTGCCTGCCTTTTCTGATTTATCTCAGGAACTACAAATTCTCTCTATACATACGAAGCTGGAGACCCCAAAGCTTTTGTCGCACCAAATCTTTACACATTCAACTACAAGTAACCTTGAATGTTGTAGTGCAGAAACACAAGCTTTTTGATGCCTATGCGTGGAGATGAAGGTTACCATTGCCTTTAGTTCATGTTCTAGGAACTGAACATTAGGGATATGTCTCATAAATTGTAATGACGTTTATAATACTCTCTTAGAGCTTTCACGTGATGCTATGAAATATGTAGTTATTGAGGAAAGATTAATGGAACCATTAAGAAAGAAGTGGAAAGATGCTAAAAGAACAAAATTAGAATATTACATTGCAAACATCAATCCTGAATGTTGGGTTCTATACAAGGCAAGAGGGCCTATTGATCGTATTCAACCTTACCTCATTACTAACATGAGTATTAACTCTCGTAGAGCCCTAACGCTCCTTCACACTTGATCACACAATCTAGGTATTGAAGTTGCATTATCGCATCAAAATCAGCCAAATATAAAGGCATGCAAGGTTTGCAAGGAAGGGCTTCTAGAGGATGAGGATCAGTTGTTTTCTACATGCTCTGCATATAATGCAATTCGTAAAAGCTATGATGATATATTAAGAGGGGGTGATGACTTCAGTGTTACACTAAAGAGAACACCTAGAAGGTTGAGCTCATATGTGTATGCCTTATTCACACATCGAGACTTGGTGCGTCGAAATATAAATATCCCTTCTTAGGAAGGAGACACATCTAGAAGGTTCCATGGGTCAATGTTGGCCTCTCTATGGATGCCAAAAAGATCTATCTATCTATCTATTCATTTGTGCACTCACTAATGGTCATGCAAGTTCTGATTTCTGGTATTTCTCAGGGATAACTTGCCAGTTGTCAAACTCATGCCTATATTAAATTCCATTTTCAGATGACATTTCTATCTTTCTAAATGGAGTCAAGGTCCTTGGGGATAGATTCCGCCTTCCTGTGAGGCATTCAAATGCATGGAATAAATTGGTTTTGACTTGCAATTTGCATACAGTATAATTTTCGTTTTTTGGGATTTTGGAGGAAGGGTAGATTTCCTCATAAGTTGAATCTGTGTATTATTGTGGCAAGAGAACAATTTTATCTGTTCAACTTCGCTATGCAGAAAATGCCAAGTAAAGAATGAAGGGATTCCAGATAATGCATCTGTATAATTTACATGCATTCATGCCTCTTTACCAACATCCAATTGATTAGTAAAGATTCAGATGTATACTCAGTACAGAGGATGCAGACTCCACATGTTTTGTTAAACTATGAGAGGTTGAAATCATGCGCATATATATCCTTAAGCATCCCGTGGTGTACGCCAGAGTAGTTTCTTATGCACTCAAGTGGTTGAACAGCACTTGTATATATCACATTTTTTAATATCCTCTGAACTGGGTCACATGGCAATGCTGAAAGATGTTTTGAACTGTTAATATATGAAGGCCCTGTTTTGAACAGGTAAATTTCTGCATAAGTTGAATCTGTGTATATATTGTGCCAAGAGAACAATGCTATTCGATCAACTTCGCTATGCAGAAAATGCCAAGTAAAGAATGAAGGGACTCCAGATAATGCATCTGTACAATTTACATGCATTCATGCCTCTATCTATCTGTCTTTCTAAACGGAGTCAAGATCCTTGGGGATAGATTGCCTTCCAGTGAGGCATTCAAATGCGTGGAATAAACTCGCTTTCACTTGCCATTTGCATACAGTATAATTTTTGTTTTTGTTTTTGCACAAGTTGAATCTGTGTATATATTGTGCGAAGCGAATGATATTATCTGATCAACTTCGCTATGCTGAAAATGCCAAGTAAAGAATGATGGGACTCCAGATAATGCGTATGTACAATTTACATGTGTTCATGCCTCTTTACCAACATCCAATTGATTAGTAATGATTCAGATGTATGCTCAGTACAGAGGATGCAGACTCCACATGTTTTGTTAAACTATGAGAGGTTGAAATTATGAGCATATATATCCCTAAGCATCCTATGGTGTACACCAGAGTAGTTTCTTATGCACTCAAGTGGTTGAACTGCACTTGTATATATCACATTCTGTAATATCCTCTGAACTGGGTCACATGGCAATGCTGATTTTTTTTTGAACAGTTAATATATGAAGGCCCTGCTTTCTTAATAAAAAGAGAGCGTTAGAGCAGTATTGGAGTCATTTAATGTCTTTAGTTCTGCAGGAAATGACACCATATGGTTTTTATATTGTCAAGACCCTCATTCTTGAGGTTATTGAAAATACAGCTGCAAAACAAACCCTCAACAACTCAAAGCAAAGTGAGTAAGTTTTAATAGGGCATTTTCATGTAAAGATAGTTGTACTGTAATATAGTGAGTATAATAATTTTTTATATTTGGTTCATTTGCTGCTTTTATTTAATATGCCATCCATATGCTTGTGAAATGAAAAAGGAAGAAGAAAATATTGATGTCTAATATTCCTTCCTCCTGGTGAGATATACTTTCAGACATGCTTCTTTCAGAAAGAGAATCGAAACCTAATTGAACTTGTGTAGCCTGTAAATTCTATCTGTTGATAGACAATGTCTTCAAAACTGTCCATTTTTTGTGTTACGATCTCCAATAAAATTGTGCGTTAGGAAGGACGATAAGTGCTGCTCTTGCAATGGTATATACTCTTATCATAGAAGAAGTGCAAGGGTTTGATTGTTGCTTTATGGAGTGGTATTTTATTTCAGATTTTTGCACTGAAATCAGTGCAAGGGAGAGGCAAATTATTGGAATGAAAAGCTGAACTATCTACTTATGCTGATGGGAGATCTGTGTATATTTTACACAAGACTTTACTTTATTGACTCTTGCTCCTAGAAAGAACTGCCACATTACTAATGGCATCTGAGTCTTCAACCTCTAGAGTCTCAGAGTCCTCCAAATCCATCCATAGAAACATGTAAACGAATCTGGTTTGTAATGGTACAGTATGGTACGTAAATAGCCAATAACTTGGGTGACTGGTCTTTCTACAGTAATTTTTAGTCTATTTGTCAAAACCACAGATCAACCCAATTGTTGTAGAGATGCTGGCCAGAACCTCTATAACTGTATCCAGTCTTTTTGTTGAACAATGGTGTCTTGACAATGGATGGAAACTCAAAAGAGGTTTCCTGTTTTGGTCATAAAAATCAACGAGTGACAAAACATGTCTATGTTGGTATTCCTATAAGCATGTTTAGTGTATTGCATGCTCACCAATATCTCCCTTTGGTCCTCGAGTAGCTTTGATGTGAACCATTTTCCTATACATGGGAACTTTTTACTTTGGAGCTGGCAAGAGCATTTTTACCCACGTAACCACATGTACATGATATACCTCATATGTGGTGCTACACAGTACTTAGGGAAGTTAAGGTTTTCCATATAACTCTCACTTCACTCATACTATAATGGTTCATCTTTACTAATAGTGAGGTCTTCCAGTCATCCGGTTTTCTTAGTGTGATCTCCTTAACCGCTGCTTTGTGTGCTTTTATCCACGATCATTCGTTTTCTCACATACCTATCATTGCAACCATCAAGGATTACATCTTGTTTAAAGAAAACTCTACATTCTGAATATATTTTCGGAGCTGATATGAAATCCAAATTTTACAGAGTACAGATGCATCTCTTCCATATCTCAAAAGGAAACAGAACATATAGAGTCTTGCAAGAAAGAAATGTAAAAGGTCAATTGAGGAAGCGAGATGTTGGGACCCTTATTACCGAATAGAATGCAACATGTCCACTGCATGGACAATAATTGTCTCATTGAATCGCCGTAGTATACAGATTGTTTATGGATAATTCCACTGTCCCCATCACATTCCTGTGATTGTGGAGGGGTTCGGCATTTGAGGTTACGGCTAAAATTTCTGCATTTTTTCAATGTACAGCTTATGGAATGTATTTGGGCCAATTCAATCCGGTATGAACAATTTCATGCAACTGCGATTGCATGGCTCTTCGGAAACATTGGATCTCCAGCAGGATATTATAGAATAGCTATGCTCGATATCCATAAGTGGCTGGAAGATCGTATGATGGGGGCTTAGCAATGACAAATGGAGTGCTAGTTTCAGACACATATTTATGATCACTTGACACTGTTAGGAATAGCAAAGGATTATGAGGAAGGTGTGATGCTGAAGTTTGAGAGTTTCAGTGGCTTGCAAGATAAGCTGTAGGCTTTACTGCAGCATAGACAGCAGGAAACTTCAGTGAATCATAAAAAATGCACAAGGCTGCCACCTTGAAAACTGCATTGCAGATGTGAACCATTGTTGATAGAAGGTGAATCACTTTCTTCATAGGTTCACTTCAAACAAGTTTTCTCATGTGCATGGTTGAAAAAAACATTCGTAGTGGATGTCATGATCCATTCACACAAGTTGGCTGTGGAAAAATTCTCTGAGAGTAATGTGAAGAACATTATGCAATTGATACAGAATGCATCAATTGCCAATGCTTTGCTCCAAGGAAGTGCAACTGGATTTAAAGGACATGCATTAGGTTTCCAGCTGGAAAGATGATTTGTAGATTAAAGTTTGTAAACTATATGCATAGATCTTGTAAAGCAAATTAGCGTTCATATTTTTAGATGAATGCTTAATAAGTGTCACTTCAGTTGAGTTCTCTTGATCCATTTCTCTTTGTTGTCTCTCTTATATAGGTGTTACATTTTTCTTTAGATTTCGGACATATGTAAACATATCATTCATAAGGAAACAAGATATGATTGGTAAATCCCAATGTAATGTCCTACAAATATCAAGTATCCTTCATAAAGAAAGATGGATGGACTGAGGAGGATTTGTACATAATAATTTTAATATAATGAAAAACAACCTGTTTCTTGGTAGTTTTATGTATTTTCATGCAGTTACTATGGTTTTAAAAATAATATATTGCCCCCTGTAAGAGACAATGCTAATAAAGGTTAATAATAAAGAGCTTTTAATGTATGTAGGCTATGCAGATGAGGTTGGACAAGGTTTGAGCATACCCTTCAAAGACATCAATGAGACTTCAGTTCATTTAAACAAAGTTCAAGAATACTGGATCAATGTGCACGAAAGGAATGCTGAGCTTCATGAACAACAAATTGCACTGGAAAAGGAGAAAATTAAAGTAGTAAAAGCATCGGTGGACATCTTAGCAGAAGTGGAAAGCCAAAGGACTGCAGCTTTTGTGGGAGCTGTCAACACATTATCGTCCTGTATTTCAGGACTCACTACTAAACACAATGTCAACTTACTTACGTGAGGAAGTGAACATTTACTCGCATAGTTGTACATGTTAGGGAACATTTACTTGCATTGTCCTGAACATATCCTCCAATGCTTTAAAGTTGGTACATGGTTTATTAAGTTTTAAACACAACATGAACAAGACTGTTATAAATAGCTCTATATTACCATAATCAAACCTATACACTTAATTCATGTTGATGGTGAATGCAATTTCTCATATAAATAGCTCTATATTACCAATATGTAATTAGTATAAAAGATAAAGATTCTTTTTCTCCTTGTTTGAGAGCATGATATAACTAGGACAGGGTCATTTTAAGGCATCCCACAAACCAAGATTGATCTCTAATCAACATATAGTAGACGTCATTGATGTGCATTGCAAACATCAGTTTCTTGCTATCAATTCACCAATCCATCCAAGGTTCATGAGCCACCAATTTTAGACTTGGAGTCATAAGCTTTACCATACAATCATAATCATGCTGCTGGAATGCTAGATAGTGAGACTAGCCTAGTGCGAACCCTTCCGCCCTAATTATAAAAGGAGGTAATGTAGGGCTTCAAAAAAAGGTCTTGTACAAATAGTGCATCATGCTGTTATGAGATGATGTCCCTCCTTATGGGAGAAGTGCTGATTCGGCTAAGAGTCGGATTGGTATATGGGCCGGTTGAGAGCCGGCTATCCGGCTAAGGACAAATATGTAAATACATACATACATATGTATGTATGTATGTATAAACCCTAGGCATGCATGATTAGTGATTGCTACACATAACAAAGTAGAATATTGTGAGATAGAACTGAGAAGATAGAACAGTAAGAGAAAGGAGATCAAAGGACTGTGTGCTGTGGAGGTCGAGCTTGTGTAGCAGCCGACCCTCGAATCTGACCCGACAGGTTGATGACTCTGCATAGATCGTTTCTTTGTTTCCCTTGTTCGCTGTGTATATCCGCCTATTGAGACGAAGATCTTAACAAGGTTATGACCATGAGTTCTTATATACACTCTCCGATAGTGAATCTGTTCGGAGTTTGTCAGCTCCCGTAGTTTTTCCCATTTAGTGTTTCCACGTTAAACTTCTGCGTCGGCTCTTTTCTTTTTTCACTTGTTTGTCCGACTGTCTAGCTTAAGTTTAACCTAAGAGTCGGCCAGGCCGAGACTGACCCCTGTATTCCTTTCAGTTGCTGTCTGGTCTAATAGTTTGAATAACAATGTTAACATAGATTTGACACCATTCTTGGCCTAATGTCTAGTTGTTGCTCTATCTCCCTCTTGGTTTAGTGCAAGACTATCTTGCATTTACATAGTTTCTACATTATGTATAAACCATGTACTAACCTTTGCATGTACAACTCTAGCATTGCTGCTGCTTGTGGAAACTAATCCACCGATCTCAAACCTCTGTGTAGTATGCCTAACTCCAACAAACAGTATCAGACTTATAGGTTCGGCCACAATAGTCGTCCAACGTAGGAGAAGATCTGGAAGACTAAGTATACTAAGTAGTGAAGAAGAATTAGGAAACATACCACAAACAATGGGCCTGTGTGGGGGGAGGACTTTGACCATCAAACATCAGAAGACGGCCAGAATGTAATCAGAGGCGTCCTGCGGTTCATTCAATTGGGCTTCCACTACTTGGGAACTGAATCAAGGAGGGATTACCTGCCTCAGGCAGGGCTGAAGGGGTTTAACCTTCAGACCTGTATCAATTTCATACATGCAAATTTTCTCTATCTATGGAAGCATTGCGCTAGCAATGTCCTAAGTGAGAGATAGGTAGTCCAGGGAGGACCAACGAGAGGAAAGGAGACGTGTCGAAATGGACTTTGAACACCAGGAAGACTTACATCAACTAGCAAATGTGCGAAAAGAATCATTGAAACTTGAATTATGTTGGAGAAGTTTGGGTGACACTTATGAGAAGAATGGTGGCTCCAACAAAGTCTATTCGACAAGCACATTGTATAAGATTCAAATCAAGACTAAGGGATGTGGGGAAGTTTACTTACGTTGTTGTTATAGCTAGTCTTCCCACGCTAACATAGAAACAAATTTATGGGATTGGGGCAAAGTCTACTCTATTGTTGAATATGAGTACAAGTGGGTGTCAATCCACTCTTCACCCTACTAACACATAGCGATAAATGAGAAAACAAACTATGAAATTAATACTGAATCAATCACGTACCCAAGAGGTTAGAATATAACCAAAAGTGCTTAATCGCTTAAATATAAATGTTAATGTATTCAACACAGTAAACAAGAAAAGCAAAGAAATGATACAGCAAAGCACTCGATCGCGAGACAAAGAATGCTCTTCAAAAGCTACAACCAATGCCCAAAACGTGAGTTTAAGACTTAAGCCTTAAATTAAATAATTGGGGTTATAACTAAGAAGAAATTTAAGATTTAAGATAGGCTTAAGCCTCACTAAATGTTAAGAAGAAAAACCATTATGGACCTATAAAGGTGTATTTTCTAGCTTTTAGAATAATGCCCTTGGGCCTTTTCACATTCTACCACAAGTTTGTTTATCCATTTGTTTCATTCAATAGTGCTACAATTATTCCTTCCTTTTCCACCAACTTCCAAGTGTATGGAAATGGTTAACATTCATAATGAACAACATCCAATTGTGTGAAAATGGTTCACAAGGAATCATAATCCTATCACACACTTGGTTGTTTGATTTGGGCACATCATTTCACTTCATATCATATCAAGCCCACGAACTAGGAACCTTTCACTTGGGTCAATTGCATGGTTTTGGACATCTAATTTATCACTCTAAATTTGGTCGATGAAAGCAACTCATTTTGGAGGAAGTTGATGTGCCAATGGAGTGAGATTAGTTATGATGTCGTGTTTGACAAGCAGACCTTCAAAATCTTGAATGGAAACCTTATTTTGCAGGAGGTAACTACTATACCTCATTCTATCTACTCTATGTTTCTAGTTAATAGGAACATATGTTACTAGTAATTGAGTACTCGATGATTGAGATGTGGCACAATGAGTTTTAGTTTTGTGAACACTAAGTTTATAGAAAAAAAATTAAAAATGTCTATGACACACATGTAGAACGTTCATGGATGATTTAAATTAGGAAATACCCCTCAAAGAGATGCATATATATCTTGCAATTGTGGAGATAGAGAAAGGCGTTATGAAAATGAAGGCTCTATTATATGATGAAAATGGATGGGAATACAATTTCCACGAGTTTCAGATTTTTTATGTGGACCAAACCATCCACATGCGTAGATAATGCATTATACATATGCCATGTATAGCCATTGTTTTATCATCCATCCTTTTACTCTCACCTTATATGCATGGCTCCCTCTCATTTCTTGCTTCAACCTTGTGGGTTGTGCATAGGCTCCTTCTTGCCTTGTGTAGTTGTACTAATATGATTTCTCTACTTCGACTCCACCCATCCTCACATCAACTTTTCCAATGTCCCTTTGTGTATGTTGTCTCTCACCGAGATGGATCCATATCCATAAGTCTACCAAAATCTAGATAAAATTAGACATCACGAACTACAATATGAAACATAAAATTGGATGGTATATTAGTTTTCCCAATTATGTTCATGAGTCACGACACCTACTTATTTGAATTGGAACTATGAACAACCTGAGGTAACATATTCATATAAATTTAAAATTGATGATTTTGCTCCTAAAAAGCAACATTTCTTATTAAGATTGTCAACTTGGGCCATAGATTCGTAAGTATGATAATAAGGTTGAACAATGTGCCTAAAGTTGACTAATTTCAAGTGCAAACTAGAAGTAGCGTGTTTAACTTAAAAAATGGACAAATTTATTTTTGAAATGTAAAGGTATTAGAAGGAATTAATGCAACTTATAAAAACCATAAAACGTTTGAATATGTATAAATACTAGCATTGATATACCACTTATGCAAATGCATGATATTGTGACACAAGGAGGAAGTAGCCCGAGGTGGAACTACCAGCCCCCACGCTGGCTGTTTCCGGCTCACTTACCACCCTCCCTCTGTTGTTGACCCCAAGAGTTGTCTTGTACTAGCCATCACTACAGGGCACTGTTTTAATTGTAGGTACTTACACTAAGTAGTCCGTCCGAAAGGCGATGTAACTAGTCTCAATTTCTAGAACTTGATCGGAGGGGGATTCCCCGATCTATGCTTAAGCCTCCTTGTACAGTCTCTTTGTAATAATCTTACCTAACTAATGGGAAAGTGGCTTCATTTTGAAAAAAAATAAAATATATTATATTAGTCAACTTATACTTATGTTTTGTTACACGACTTTCGATGCAAGTTTATACCATTATTTTGCCTGCACTTAAACATCAGGAATGGTTGTTGCACACTATATATTGGGACCATGCATGACATATTGCTTCTTTTGAGATGGTGATGTGTCACATCTAGAGAAAGGAAATATGTATGTATATCCATTATATTTTACGCTTTCCTTTCCTTAGCCCAACATTGGACCTTAAATCTATTGAATATCCAAAACCCACATGAAGAAAGTTTGTCACCTCTTGTAATGTTAAAAAAAAGATCAAATCATGTTCAAAACTTCTAATCAAGGTGTAAATGCCTCTGAAAAAAATTTGAAAAGTTGTTCATCTTGAAATTAGTGAGAGTGACACATTTGACGTGAAGTATTCAGTGGGTCATGAGAATATTATTACTTGCATTAGTTTATGGAATTATCAACAACAATAGAATTCTACACACTTTCATGTATTATTCTCATGATGTGGTTCGCTACGACCATGAATATCCAAGTCTCGCCATTTCAGAGTCATAATGACCTTCATTGGTAGTCGCCATAAAAAATGGTTTAGCTTTCCTCATATGTGACATTGAGGACATAGTGAGAGTGGGTCCATTATTAGGGTCAAGTAATCCTCCAACATTATGAATTGAGTTGATGTGATTATCTTGATGATATGTTATATGGTTAAGATTCGGAATCTTAATTACATCTTGTAGAGTAGTCACACTACCTTCATTTGTAGAGGTTATGTATTGATGGTTGGTAGACAAATGTAGAGGGTGTGATGACAGAAGAGAGAGAGCACATGATGGTGCACATACATCACCACTTGCAGTAGGGAATGCCCCTTTGCCTTGTATAATATTGTCAATATTATTAGCACCATAGGTAGGCATAGGTGCATGATGCTCATGTTGCAAGTGAAGTAATGACGGTGAAGATGATAAACCATCATGGTTCACAATCGTATAAACCTTGTTGCCGATGTCACTGACATAGTGAAGTGGATTTGATGCAATCATAGTTAAAGGTGTTGCATTACCTAGGCCTTGGAGTTGTTGCATGTTAGTAGCTCTTGTTGGTGTTGAAAATTGATGACCATGATGTTGTATCAATAATTGTTGAATTTTATCATGATAACCTACAATACAAGAATAAACAAACGGATTAAGAAATGGATGCATTTCTATTCAACCTAGAGTAAAATTAAATTAAATTGCTGGCAAAGGGAGCGAAGTTATTTTAATGACTTACATCATATCATGTCGCTCTAGAGTCTAACCTAGTAATAACAAAGATTTAAATTTTGGATCATTTCGTGTATAGATCTCCATGTACTTCTTGACAATAACACTTCACATCGAAGGCTAGTAATGAATTAATAAAGGCATATAATTTTGACTACTATATTAGTAGTGGCATCTATGTATAACATTCAAAAGGATGTCATTAAAGAAACTATTATGCCATGTAAGGGACATTGAAACACACACTAGTGTTCTACAGTCTACCTAAAATGGGTCACTATATCTCCATGTCGTAATTATTAAACAATTAATCAAAATACAGATAGTTTTGTGTTACTCAGCCTAGTTGAAAATAGATGGGACATATGAAGTCCATTGACGTTAAAAATCATTATATTCATTTAATAGAGTGGAGAAGAAATTATTAAAGTCTCCAATTACATACAATGTGTCTTTTCAACTTCTATGGGTCCATGTATTATTGTGTGGTGTCAACATATTCATAATGTATCTTAGATAGGGAAGGGAACATATGATTATAGGTACTATCACACAAACTATATGCCAAGAAATGAATAATATCCATATCACAATAGAGCTGAAGTTGGGGGAAAATGAGATTATAAGGTGAACTTGTTTATACCATCTGGTCTTGTCAATAACTATGTAGTTTGCCAAGTGTTGTGAACATGAACACATACGTGGCCATGTTAGTACATAGCCACAATTTAGAAGCAAGAAGAGTAAAACTTTAGTAGTCTTGTGTGCCTCATCACCATAATGGACCAATCCAAATATAAGGTTGAGTGGATTAGACATATCAACTATTCAAACAAGGAATCCTATAAGCAATCTTGCTCTCTTTTACATCCATGAAAAAGACCTAATTCTTATATATCTTCTTAAATTTCTTATAATTTCCATCACTTTGTAATTGGTTGAGAACAATATAAGTCCTTCTAAAAATGTGTAGAATTTTATCCCTAAACAACTCTCACATGTCCCAACAACTCCTTCAATATCTAATGAATGTGCAGGAAGCATATATAGGCATATGATGACATTTATACTTATTCTATGTACTATCGAACGAAAATAAGCCTAGTGTATTCTCATTGTATCATACAATATAATTGTCCATTCCCTCATGCTAAAGACATGAAGGTGTGCAACAATATAGAAGAAATGGAAGGGTACTTATAATTATAAGGCTTTTGCCTTGTTATTAAATTATATCATTTAAATGAACACCATACCTAGTTGGAGTAGAGAGGCAGCTGAGGCAATAAAAGTTGGGGAGTAAGTCGGCTTCCTACGTCGTCGGTTGTGTCCTTCCAAACGTCTCCTACAACTTCTCTTGGCATCATCGAACTCACTTAGAACATGAAACCTATATGGCACATACAAGAAAAGGTTGTCATGAGAATCCAATGTTGATGCAAATGGAGTTTATGAAAAGATTTAGCATGATAACCATACGTCCATCTGTCCATACACATACACACATAGATCTCATGATATTCCATTGTAAAACATCCTTACTCATCTCAAGTTCAAAGTTTAGTGTAGAGTCAAGAAGAACCTTAAAAATTATGAATTTAGAACTCATATGAGGCTATGGTTTCAAATCTTCATTTACCAAAGCTCAAGGTACCCATAGTGGAGTGACCTTAGGCTTTAAGTCTTGAGAATTGATAACACAAGCTAAGTTGAAGTTCCATGTCATTATAAAATGAGAGGTTGTATAAGATCATTTCAAATAAGTGCACATTATAGAAGGTCTACGTTAGAGAAGAGAGGTCAGCAACATTAACAAAATGATAAACAAAGAGGAGCTCATTACAATTATAATTAATAAAAATTAACCCTAATAAGATGCAATAAGGAGAGGAACTTCATTGAAAGGTGATTGAAGATGAATTGGTTATATGTATGTGTATATACCTACTACATTGTTGACAAAAACGTTGGGCAACACCAGCTTTAATGACCAAGGGGGCCTTTGAGTGCATCTCGCAAACCTTGTGGCGTCGATGATAGTCTTTCTTCGCCTTCCTAAGATCACCATTCATACATCCTTCAATCTGGCAAACCAACGTATTACCAACAACACTACTATGAGTAGTGGTATTGATATGTGCCTTGGTCCAAGTATTGGTTCCGGTGGATGAGTTCACACTTGCAAGACGCTTTTTCCTCTTAGACCTCACGTTTGCATTAATTATGACACTTACATTATCATTATCGTTATCATTAGGAACACCACCGCCATCTATACTACTATGACCATTTTTTATGTTGCTTACAAATTCCTCTTCTTCTTCCTCATCCTCATCCTCCCCATCCTCCCCCTCTTCTTCTTTTAGGCATTCTTCCATGGGTAGAGCATTAAGCAGCTCCGCGAGGTGTGTATGGTCATCACCATTAGTGTTGATAATCTTGTCTAACGTCTTCTCCATCTTCTTCGGCAATGGTTGTGGCGATGGTGGATGGGTATCGAAGAGAGGGTTCGGAGGATGACTTAGAAATGGATGGTCGTGATGGTAATTGAATGGGGATGAATTAGGTTTGTGTTGCCAAGGATGGTCCATGGAAGCTGGAGAGAGAGAGAGAGAGAGAGAGAGAGAGAGAGAGATTATAAGAAACAGTGTAAGTGTGGGAACACACACACACACACACACACTTCTTCTTCTTCTTCTTCATGGAGTTGTTTTCTTTTAGGCTTTATAAAAGCAAAAAGACTATAGGAGGAGGAGGAGGAGGAGGAGGCTGAGTCAGCAGGCGACCCTGCGTGGCTTCTGTATGTATTGGATCCCATCATAATGTAATGGTGGGCAGGGGCCTGCTCTGCTCTGCTCTGGCCACGTGGACTGGCTTTGTCCCCCCACCCTCCCCACCAGCTGGACAGCCGTGTGGCCACGTCAGCTTCCTCTTTTATTTTTTATTATTATCATTTTTCTTTTATTTTGCACCTTTCGCGCGCGCGCAGAAAAAGGACCCAAAGCAACCCTCAAAAAAAAAAAAGGTACTCTTTTTTGTTCTTTTTCCTTTTTTCCTTTTTTGCACTTTCAATGACTCTTCATCTCCCCCCCCCCCCCCCCCTCAAAAAAACTAAAGTTTAGGTTTTCATCAAAAAATAAATCATGTAAAACACACACACACACACACACACACTCTCTCTCTCTCAAAAGAAAAAGAGGTTACCTTCTATTGAGTAATTCATGTCACACATCTCATTTTCTATTTACACCACCACCACTCTAACATCACGGTGCACTCTCACTCACTTTATTTTTATTTATACACGCACACCCACACACACATAGGCTTGTCATTGTCAACTACTACTGGAACTAGTGCTTTCCCGACAGCCTTATCATCAACAACATCATCCATCATTCAGCCTGGGCCCTAGTCGTCTTATTCGGGTTCCCTCTTCCACATCTCACAACTTTTCCCTTTATACCCCCCCCCCCCCCCCCCCCCCCAAATTTCTATTTGCCACGCCCCCTATATACTATGCTCTTGCTCCTCCTTAAAGACAACCTTTTCTTTTTATTAATCTAATTTTAGAGTTAATCGAAGCTCATCTTTTTCTATATCCAATCGTGACCCCTTTTTCATAAGCACATGATGTGTGTTTCAACTTTCACCTTCGAACGCCTTTTACTTCCTTCATGATCCAATCCAATCTTCTTGACCCACTGACCTCTTTCGATGGACTTCAACAAATGTGTAGTTACTTAGGATTCCTTTCCACCTTAAAGATATTATTTCTATTGCATCTACAGTAACTCCAAACACGAACATTATAGGGATGACTTAATGACCTTGTGCCATCCAGCTCAAAGTTTCCTAGCCTCAGAACATTCATCACCCCATCCCTATATGTTCTTATCAAGCTAATTAAATGATTGCTTGTCTACAATGATCTCTTCTCTTGTATTTATGATCATCATATGAAGCCATCCAATGTTCTCCCTGGACCTCACGCGATCAAATCTTTACTGAGGAGATAGTCTTGAGTTGTTTTCCTTATGAAAAACGTGGAATGACACCTCATGTGGAGTTCCCTCATGACCAATCAACTAATGACACGAAATCATCAACATTGGCGTTTCCTTATGAAATCTAGTATTGAAATTGATATCATTGTTAAATATTCACCAATGATATATAGATGAGGTGCATTCTAGATCCAACTATAAAGGCTAATGATTTATTTGCAATGAGTTTCATGTAGAGGATCTTAATTAACCACATTTAATGTCAAGTTGCGTCATCTAAGGAGCACGATTCCTACATTCTAGTTAAGTGTGATCACGTGATTTACTTCTTCTTCTTTTCTCCACAAAAACTATACTCCATTGGTATTAAAATTAACAATGCCAAAGGCAATATACAATTTGTACATAATAGTTCCTACTCCACAAGTGTCTATAAAAAGAGCAAATATAACCGATGGCGTTTGGCAAGATAAAGCTAATTATGTCCATTAAAACTCTCTCAGCCTTTGCCAACAAGATCCATTCTCAACCTATAAACAAATTCCTGTGGTCCAAGAGAATACATTTCTTTACATATCTTGGTGGTAATCCTAGTCAACATATCCCGGCTGTCCACCCTGGCTAGTAGACTAAAAACTCCATATATGCCTTTGATTTTGCCAATACTGGAGTTGTTCACCATCACCTGACTGTCCACTAGGGTGATGCTATTTGACAAATGTTTTGTACACAATAGTTGAAGACACCAAAATAGTCCATGATGCACCTGACGCTTGGGTAAAACGTGATGGGCTGCCATGGATAGGCCCCCATGTATCATCTCCCAAATCAAGACGACCACGAAAATTGAAATATACTTGTAAAAATCTCCCTGTAAACAAGATGAACTATTTCCTCCACACCTTGCACCATTTGCTTCGATCCCCACACCATGTTCACTCTTAAGAATAGAGAACTTACTTCTTAAAATCTATAGGTTGAAATTAAACTATTACAAATCCTTGTCCATGATCACGTGATTTACTTCTTAAAATCTATAGGTTGAAATTAAACTATTACAAATCCTTGTCCATTATGTATCCGTCTAGTTTAAGGCTTAAGCTTATGTAAAAAACTTCTATGTTTTTTAATTCCAATTACATAAGATTTAGGATGTGCATTCTTTGGGGACACGCATAGGATTCGTGGTACTCATCATTCCAGAAATAAATTAGAGTTCCCCATTAAAAAGGAGATGTTATCATGAGTCTTACTATTGTGGAACATGTCTTGATTTTAATGTCATAATGTTGTTTTTAAGGAATAAAATACTATTGCATGATCCAAAATGGCGATTATTAGGAGCAATAGTTTGTGTACAGGGATCACTTTAACATTGTGCTTTAGCACATAATGTCTTTTTTATCAATTAAAAAACACCTAAATGATGTTGATATATTCATACTACATAGCCTTCATTTAGTGTAATAAATTTGCTATAGTTTTGGACAATGCATTATTGTTATCACTTATGCAAACTATCATGCCTTCCATCAGTTCCCATGTCTAAGGATTATAACAATGTTTTGCAATGTACTCACACTTTATCTTCAAAACGAACATAAGAAGGCTTCTTCTCTAGAGTGAGAGATAATGTGTTTAATATAATATGTCTTTTGAAGGATATTGATAATGACAAAAGGATAATATAAAAGAAATGAGACACAAGTTTGAAGCATTGTCCTAGACAAGGAAGCAATAGTTTTAAAGGCACCTCATCCATAATGAAATCTCAAAAGAAAGTTTTTAAAAGTTTGGGTCAATGCCTAGGCCCAAATGTTTATTACTCGCCCACTTGGCAATCTAACTAAATTTCTATTGAAATTTCACTCATGTTCTTTAAATAGGACGATGTTTTGTACAGTTAATTAGATCTAACTTACATGAGGAATTGATTATGATTCATAGTAGCGCTCACATAGTTTGTAGCCTTAACCATTATTGTTGGAACTCGTAAAAGTGACATTGGCTATCATGGTCATGCAAATCGAGGAAGTTGATGTCTAGAATCCTAGATATAGGTTGTGTGGTAAACTTGTATATATAATTTTAGAAGACAACTAGATTAACAAATTATAGGTTGCTGCTCTTTTCTTGTTTTCTTGCATTATTCAACAATAGTTCAACATCAAGATTAGAGAAACCAATGTCAAGAACTCCTTTTTAAGCAAATGTACGTCATTTATCTTGATGCACTATTAAGGGTATGTATGAGATATGTAATCATCGTCTCTCTTTGATATTTGAAATTAAGTTGTTACACTACTAATAGCCATGCTCTCAGGTTCAAATCTCACAATATGCAAGACTTTACTAGATTTCATCGAATGCAACAATGTTGCCATGTGAGTTGTTGTAGACAAGGCTTCGATAAAATTTTGTAATAGTTTTAGATATATTCGATGATTATTAAATTGTTAATTCGTTCATGTAATTCCATTGTTGGGTGAAAGGAAGCAAGTCTAGAAAATTCAATGGAAACATTTAATACAATATATATTTCAAAAGTCAAAGGGTTATTGAAAGTTGTCCTCGTGAGAGCTAAAAAGTTAGATGAATCATAGTTTTGTGGCCTCATTGAATTAGACTCTAATGGGGTTGTGCAAGATATTCCTAACATATCTTTGGTCCTAGTAATACTTGATTGTTAATATCTCAAGTTATAGTTCAAACAAAGAAACTATATATATACCTTTGAGGAACAACAAAAATCAATGTAATTCCCTAGTGATATTTGAAAATAAAGAAATGCAACACATATATTAAGGGCTACTAATTTTACATCAAGTTGAGTGACTATAGTCCTTTCTTTCATCTTAAGGTTTATGAATTGACCACCAAATGTAATTTGGTAATGTGGTTACCTTTGAGCTTGAGGTAGAGAATTCAAAAAAAAATTGTAGGATTTTCTAGATATCACAATGTCATATGTAGTCTTTGGGCTACATAATAGGCATACATAATGCGCGAGTATGGAAAGTGATGATTAATTTGAATAAGAAAAGTGGATACTTGAGAACCCAAATTTCAGTGTTATGTCGTAATTGAGGTATAAAAAATATTATTGTCATTAGCTTGTGAATAACTTTATGAGTGGAAAGTATATCGTTTTGCAAACTCTTAGAAAAAACTTTTCAGTGGATTATTTTGCTAACTCTCTTGAATAAATGACTTGAACGTGATTGTCGTGCCTCCAAGGCTACATGAATCAAGATTCTCAAAGCAACGTTGCAATAATAAGAAAGCATTGGTGAGTTTCCTTGAGTCAGAAAGTTGTTCTCAACATTGTTCATTGTCAAGTTGAATGCAAATGAAGGTGATAACTACCAAATTGGTATATGGAAGACTAAATTAAAAAAGGATAATTGAAGCATTGGAATGACATTCACCGTGTAAAAAACTCAATGAATAAGAAGACATGGAGAATGAGCCCCAATTAACATTGTTTTCCTTTTTGGCAAAAATGCATACTAAAAATGTTTTTGAAGGTCCATGGTTTTAGAATGGTTGATGATTAATGTTGTCCTAGTTGTTTTTTCTACAACTAATAATGCCATGTGGACTTTACCAAACCCATCAACAATGAGGCAAATATACTACAAGAAACTCCATATGATCTTATGTACAAGCAACACGAATCTATTGTCGCTTTTTGGGCCTTGGATTTTACAAAA
Organism: Azolla caroliniana; assembly: GCF_043228905.1. Taxonomy (NCBI): domain Eukaryota; kingdom Viridiplantae; phylum Streptophyta; class Polypodiopsida; order Salviniales; family Salviniaceae; genus Azolla; species Azolla caroliniana. The sequence continues at coordinate 1,231,036 of NW_028230440.1, read as the reverse complement.
GCATTTCCCCCCTCTATCTCTCTCTATCATGGTTTACACTTTATGTGACATAACATTAAAGTGGGTAAAAAGCCAAAACAACTCAGAGGTCATCTCAAGATAAGACTTGGAGCTTCCAATCTCCCTTCTCTCTCTAGATGCCACCATATGTTCAAATCCTAGCCAGTAATGAATTATCCACATGTTCTGATCAAATTGACGAAAACAATTTGATAATCTAAATGTGCATTTTGAGCGAGCTTGAAGTGAAATCCTTTTCTTGAGCTCTTGAAGGCTAAACTCAAGGTATTACAAATTTGAAGATGTATAGGACATTTTGAAAGTTTGCTTTTTCAGCCTTCCCTTGTAACCTAGTTAGTGATAAGCCAAGTAAGTGGGTTCAAATCTCATAATGTACATTACTAGATGTATTTCAGAATGTAAGGGATAAACAAATTCCTTCTAAACTCTCTTCTCTCAGTCCATTGCTTATATATGGCCTAGTTCACATTCCCTTAGAAATGTAAAAATACATTAGGGCACATGTGATGAGAATCAATTAACTTTGCATATTTTGCACTTAACAAGTTTGTGAGTTTATCACAGATTGATACTCGGAATCTAGACTTGAAGGGGCTTGGAAAAGTTATTATATGTTTGAGAATTAATGTAACCAAAGTGACACACAAGGATAAGAAGTGACATTGATGTTATTGAATGCTATGGCAGTTCAAGTGTTGGTTTATGAAATGGAAGTGTGGTGTGGTGGCAGTGGGCACTATCTCACTTAGTTCATGGAAAGAATGAGAGAAAATTCAAAATTCAATATTATGTAGACATCATTTCCATGGGAAAGGTGATTGAGTACATTCTTAAGGTTCAAATACCCCTTCATATCAATTTATTTATTTATTTATTTCCAAAAAAAACACTACTTCCCATTAGTTAGCAAAAGAATTACATCGAAGAACAGCCATAATCAAAACAGCATAATCCTCACCTAACTATTTACAACAAGAGTAACCCACTGCCTCTTTTTACATAATGACCACCATGGTGACCACATATTCACAACGAAGCCAATGGCGGAAACAACCATCTTGGTGCTTGGTAATTCCATTTAGGACCAGACGCTGAATTAACCATCATAGGAGAGCGACCCCATTTCAGCAAAAACTTTGAGCGAGCCCTGTCTGCTGCATCTGAGTTCCCTTCAATTGAGTTATACTGTCCGTGCAGCCAAGATACCAGCTCGAACCAAATGTTTAGCAACACCTCACCGCTTGGGAGTTTTCGTTGCTGAAAAACAAACCTACATCGTCTGGTCCAAATGTGCCAGACCGAGAAGCATGCCACCAACATCCATATCTCCTCAAAAAAACCAGAGTTTGTACCAGGTTCTACTCCAACACTTTTGAATACACTGCCGCCCTGCAATATAAAACCATGACCATGTGGATTTAATTGTTCCGCCCAACCTTCCTTAGTTAGTTTCAAACCCTGTAAGGACCCCCACACAACTCTCCCATTCACCCCGCATGCTGCCACTATCCTGAGACTTCGACCCCAAATGCTGATTGCCTCTGCACAATTCCAAAAACAGTGAGGTATCGATTCCAAAGAGTGACCACATAACAGGCAACCAGCCTCCCCACCACGAGACCTCACCCACTCCCCTACCGGTAACGCCTTATGACTAAGAAGCCAAAACCACACCTTGATTTTTTCTGGCATATCAGATGCCCATAGTCTCTGCCAAAACGACTTCAACAAGTCATCTGATATGCCTTTATCCCTCCAACTATTGCGAGTTTGAGCAGCACCCACTGATTTGGAGCCAATGATTTGCCTTCCGAGCTTAGTACTATAATCAAAAAACCCCACCAGTTTGTTCGTTCCCGGTTTTTGCCACCATACCTCTAGTGGATCCCACTCCAAATCATGTAGAGGCTTGTTGTCCAATAGCCATAGTTTACAATCATTATCTAGCTTCTCTGGGTCTGGGTTTAATTGCCACTTCTTACCTTCCAACACTGCCACCCGCACTGCCAACCACTGACCATTGTCGGACAAAGCACTTAGGTTTCCCCACAAACGATATTCATTAGATGGACACTTGCCACGGATAATTTGTCCATCACTCTCACCTACAAACCACCCAAACCAGACCCCCTCTTCCTTATCCAACCTATCTAGACCATCAACAACCTTATTTATCAGTTGGGTCACCTTCATATCAACTTCATAAGCTCACATGGGAAACAAGCAAAAAGATTCGAAAGTTACATAAAAGCAAAATTTTGAATTCTGGATAGAAGGAAAATATGAAGAAATGGTTTGGAAAATGAGATGTATCACATTTGCATCAATAGAGCCAATGTATCACAATTTGGGAAACATATGGAGCCTCACGTTTCACAAATTACCTTAGATAACTTGAATCAAACTACAAAACTATCATCTTCTCAAAAAGGGAAACCCAACTCATCTACACATATACATTTCATATTAAATTACATTCAATGAACCAAATTATAAAACCATCTTCTTCTCAAAAAAGGAAACCTCACTTATCTTAGACCTATACATGCTTAAGCCCATCCCTTTTCCCACCATCCACACCATTGTGTTCATACTAATTATCATATATTCTCTTTAGTATGAGATAGGGTGTTGAGGCATATTGATTATGCATATTTTGGTTTGAATATGTGTGAGATATATATAAATTTATAATCCATTGTATTCATCTACATATTGTCAATCAATTTGATTTCCACACATTGTCAATCTAGTCCTTTACATACATTCCTCTCACAATCTCAATATGCACTCTCAATTGCAACATGTACCATTGAAATTCTTAAATGTTGAGAGTCATATTTGCTCTTTGGGAGAATAATAAAATCTAAATCTAAATCTAAATCTCTCTCTCTTTTCTTTTCTTTTTGGTAAAAGCACACAATTATATTAATTGTATATAAAATCCACTTAGTTACAACACTTATTAGTCTCCTCTACCTATCATATGCCTATTTAGGGAGAGGGATGTCCTGTAATGCCATTAAAAAACCTGAATATGTATTTGAGGAAATGATCCCCACATGCTCTAACATCCAAAAATTCCACATGAGAATACCTTTAAGCTTCTTTATATAGGCTTTCACCCCATGTCTATTATCAAATATGAAAGCATTACACATATTCCAAATGTGTTGTAGTCCCCAATAACGTAAAAATTGGAACAATATCTCTATCTCATCATTTGAATCATTTTGAACATATTGAGAAAAAACCCATTGTTGAGGTCTCAAACAACGGGTTAAAACTTGCCAAATGTTAGATAAGTACTTCCAAATGGTACACGCTATAGGACATTTAATGAACCTATGTGTACTATCCTCCAATGGAACGGTGCAAAAGAAACAAGTGCTAGACCCTAGTCTTCGTCTCTTTAAGGTTGAACCTAATGGAGCCCACTAATCATGGCTCTCCATATGAATACCTTTGCACAAAATGGTAGATGGGAATGCCAACCACGTTGCAATATTTTCCACCACCTTGCATTTGACTTACATACATTCCACAATTTTGTTGCTTATAGCCAAGATAATATTGCATGATGATACGATATATTTGTAGTGACCTGTAACAAGCGTGTACCATCTTGTAACTACCAATCTTTGTAGTGACCTTGTAACCCAAGGTGCAACATTTGTTTTCGATGGCAAAGATCCTTGCAACAATGGTATATCTTGTAATTTCTCCCAAATAAATCCATAATTTGGGGGAATACATAACTATCGCTTGGCATCTTCAAATCTTGACAACCTTTAAAATTCTCTTTTTTTTATTTATATTGTAATTAGCTTACCCTAGTGGTAAGTCGATAACACTACAAGCATTGTGTCTTGGGTTCGAAACCCAATTTCCTCACCTTTCCATTATATACTTCATTCATATATATCTCTATTTCACTAGATGCCACTGTGGAATGTAGGGGTTGAATCCATGACCACTTGGTCTCCATTGGGCAACGTTATCAACTAAGCTACATCCATCTGGGCAACCTTTAAAATTCTCTCTCTTTGTCTCTCTCTTTTTATTGTAATTACCTTACCCTAGTGGTAAGTTGTTAGCACTACAAGCACTGCGTTGTGGGTTCGAAACCCAACTTCCTCACCTCTCTATTATATACTTCTTATATATCTCTTAATTCACTAGATGCCACTGTGGAATGTAGGGGTTGAACCCATGACCACCTGGTCTCCATTGGGCAACCTTACCAACTGAGCTACATCCATCTGGGCACTCTCTCTCTCTCTCTCTCCCCCTCAATTTTAATTATCTTACCCTAGTGATACTAGCTCTATGTTTGGGCTTCAAAACCCAAGTTTTTCACCTCTCTCTCTCAATTTTAATTATCTTACCCTAGTGATAAGTTGTTAGACTACTAGCTCTATGTTTGGGCTTCAAAACCCAAGTTTTTCACCTCGCTACTACTCTTAACAGTCGGCAACGGTTTGGTTTGAACCGAACCGAACCGTGAAACCGCAACTAAACAACTTAACGGTTTAAACGGTTCAATTTGGTTTAGTTTCAATTGTTAGAAACCACAGTTTTAACGGTTTAACATTTTTTTTTAAAACAATCTTTTCATTTTCAAGCCTTATTCTCACATTTTAGGAAAATCTTTAAAATTTTGAAAATTAAAAAATTAAAAAAATGAAATATTTTAAAATTTTAAAATTTGAATTTTGACCTAATTTGAAAACCGAAAATGAACCATGAAATTGTAGTTTTAAACAGTTCGGTTTAACGGTTTCGTGGTTCAGTTCAAGTTTCAAAAAATTTTAACGGTTCGGTTTGGACACTCTCAAACCGACCGAACCATTGTCGATTGTTAACTACTCTGTACATATGTCTTTATTTACTAGATGCGATTGTGGAAGCTAGGGGTTGAACCCATGAGCTTCTTGTCTCCATGCTCTCTCTATGAGCAATGGAACTTAGAGTGCAATCTCTCCTTTCTATGCCAACATATTAACTGAGGAGACATGAAAATAAGTAGGGTGAGTCGTGCCATTAGATAACTAAATGTTCAACACATGAGGAATAAGGATTCTTAAGTGGAATTCTTATATTAAGTAATTGCCTCCATGTTTACTTAACAATTGTCCTCCATGTGTTACACAATCCCTCTCAATGAGATATTAAACAATAGATATCGATGGTTATGAGTGTTAATACATATCTTGCAATAATGAAAACATGTGAGCCATTATATGGTTAGATAAGTCCAATATTGTCGTACCCCTTCCTTCTCCACAACAAATATTGCAAAGGCTGAAAGGCAAAATGCAAAGTCTCGTTAGTTCATGGTAGCAACAACAAAATATCTAATATCATGGTTGCATATGACACTATAAATTTAAGGTGTACACAAAATATTGGCCAAGATTGTAACTTCCAATACATTAACTTACTCCTCAACTTGTTAGTCATCCATTCAATTAGTTGGGCTCTCATAACCTTCACACTCAATCAATACCTCAAGTGTCAAAAGACATAGATTCTTTTCCAACAATAGATGCTTGCAATCTGAGACATTCCAAATTCTTCCCAATACAAGCAACACTTCCTCCAATTAATATGTCATTCGAATGCCAAGTAAATTTGATTATTTATGTGCATCCCCTTTTCAAGATTCTCACATGAGGCTTGTATAATCATCAACCAAAGTATGCATTATCATTTGCTCCCCAAGTGGATGATTTGGACCTACAATATCATCATTAATTGAACCTCGATAACAAGGGATGAGAAATAATAGCAAAAAACAATGGGCTAGGTGAGCATCCTTGATGAGCAAATCTCGTGAGTCGAATACTTAATGTAACTCCACCATTAAGCATGACTTGAGATAATACTATCTTTCCCGTTTAAAAATATAAGGTGGAACATATATGGTCCAAAGCCCATTGTCTTTGGTAACCCTTAAACAAATGACCATTTGAAATTACCATAACCTTCCTCTGAATTCAATTGCACTATAATCAAATTCTTGATGAGTATGATAGGCATAACCTATGGTCATATGATCATTAACAATATTATGCAATACATTCCTACCAACAAATTGGTGTATCGAATTTGGCAAATACTTTTGTAATATTTTTGCCAAGTCCTTTATAGATGTGTTCAATAGATATCTTATGTCATCCCCCCACTCCCATCAAAGAAATAAGTAGCCATTGATAAAATGACCCAATATGTGTTAACTTCTGGATTAATTTGATGAGATCAAGCTTCCAAGGTTAAGGCATACAACGAGAATCCCAAAAATGCTGAAATATCAAATGGAATATCTCATTAAAACTTAATTTGTCAAGCCATCCAACTCTTACCATTAGGAAGATGCCTTAAAATTGTGCCCACCTAATCCCTTGGTTAGTTTTGCATCTAATTTCTCTCTCACACACCAAAATAAAATATGAACTTTTTTTCTTTATGTTATCTTGATCCCTCACCCTTTGATTGTGTTTTTTCGGGCTTTATTCACTCCCTTGTAGGTATCCTTTTGTGGGTACACACAATCTCTTTTAAAAAGTACAACAATGCACCCTAGCAACATAAACGATCATTTGCTTGTCCTTGTGATATTGTGTTGGTTCCAATCCACAATAGGGATGCATGGCATGTTAATGCCTTAACAAACTTTAATGTTTATGCTAGAAGGGTTACTCCACTTGTATGCCAATGCCAACATGTCATGCAAGTCCTTCAATTTGTTCTTTAATAATGATCCCCATAATAGGTAGTTAAGATTTTGAACCATTTATATTTGGTTCATGGGTATCACTTCTAATTGATTTATATGGGTTTTTCGTCTCTTTCTGTAGTATTGTATGAAAGTTGAGGGTGTTCATTATCTTTTTTAATTGTATTCGTCCCTCATGTATGCTAGTATTTTTGTCACCAATTTTGTGTCCTTGGGGCCTAAAAGTTTGAATATTTGTATATACACATGTAGTTCATCTAACATCATCTTCTGTTTATATTATTATTTCGTTCAATTCAAGATTGTCATATAACGGCGAAGGTTAACTAATACATGTGATCTTTAGCTTCGATTGTAACTTATTCTTAAGGTAATGATTGTTGCACCGTATTGGAATTGCTAGAATTAAGAGACGTGTCATGCACAAACTCTAAAAAAGAGCCTACACATTCATCATTCTCTTTCACCTTATACACCTCACATTTGGTACTCTCCATTTTGCTTAGCTAAGTACAACATCAATAGATATTATATAAATTCCATTACTTGTAAAGAATATTCTAACTAGTCCTTTTGAGGCTATAGCAATTCAACAATTTTACCCTAGTTACTCCTTACTCTTCCTCCATCAACGAGGCATGAACCTACATTCATTCATTCATTTTTTTCCGTGAAAGATTTTTTTCAATAGTATTAAAAACGTCTAAAGGCTACACCTTGAAGTTATCTGCCCAGAGGCTTACAACATAGAATAAAAAACATAGTATGTACATACAAAAACAACTTATAAAAGGGTGTTGAAACTTGATGTGGTACATTGTCATGGTGTATTGATATTCAAGAAAAGTTCCATTGAGGCCCTTGGTCTAACACTACAAAGAGGGGCAACTTTCTCTATAAGTGAAGAAGCTTCTTCCTTCTCTTATGAACATTTTTTGGAGAACCATGTATATTATCATATGTACTGCCCACGGACTACTGTCAACAATCTCTCCAATATCTCGAGTAGTACATATGAAGGACCAAGATTTGTTACATCATAAAGTCGACTACATCTACATTTCCATAATAACCCATAATGTTACCGTAGTCATTGTTTTCCATACATGAACCTACATTCATTCTATTATCCATGAGCTTTGACATTTAAAAAGTTAATTTTGTCCCATCATCCATGATGTATTTGTATAATGTTAGAAGATTATTTCTCAGAACTTTTGAAACTATCAAATGAAGGAAAAATAAGTGCCATTGTAATTTCATTGTTAAATAACATAATGCCATAAAAGTTACTAACCCCACAAATTCATATATAGGTCTAGTGTGGGAGAATATGTAAAGTTTAAACCATCTAAAAAGCTTCTCTATAATCGAGCACGTTATTTCTTGACTTATTTGTAGATGTGTGATAAAGTGCTTGGTTTAAAGTTAAAGACTAAATACCATTGTAGACTACTTATTTCCTATTGTGAACTACATTGTTATGTTTCAGGGCAATTATTAGCATCAAAATAGAATGTGCACACCAAGTTTTTGCTCACAAACTAGTTAGCCACCAAGTCAAATTTCAAGCCAATTAGATTACATTCTCCATGTGTGTGACATAATACAATGATAATTCAAGAAAGTTTCATTTGTATGCAATCATGCTTGTCTTGCAAATAATAAGCATTTGGAATTCATAAGCCTAGAAATAATGAATTTATAATTACTTTAATCATAGATAGATAGAGACAGAGAGACATTTTATTTTCCTCATCAAATATCAAATATGAGGCCATTGGGAATAAAATTCATGTAACGTTTGTGGAGTTGATAAGTGGCTCTCTATGTCAAAGAATTTACTAATGAACAATGCGATTTAGATTGTTCATTGTAACTAAGAGAAGAATGTTTGTCTTGGCAAGCGAGGGTTGGAAATGTGGGGAAAGACGTTCAAATGTAATCAAAGTATGACCATTGGAAAACTTGCATAGTTTTATGAGTCTTCATGTTGGTGTTTCAAAGCCCCTTCTCACAACTCAAAGAATGCACATGCCATATGCAAATGATCTTAAGCATGCACCCCACAAGTTGATGTGCAACGTTTTTCAAAATCTTAAGCAAGTATCGATAATCCTGTTCATGCCCATACTTCAACCCAATGGAAACGCACTACTGTCATCATAAGTGTCAAAACATGTATTTATTGAGAACCCAACATTTGATGTCTTCCCCATTGGATATGTTCTCATATGCATGGTAATTAACCTTTACCCACAATCATGATGAGGAATGTACCAATTAACAAGGGGATATAGATAAAGAGAGAGCCCATGCTCATATCCAAGGAAATTAAATTGTTACCAAATAAGGAAAGTACTATTCTTGATTTGATTGTTGTAAATCAACAATGTTGGGGAGCAACAGCTATTGGAAAAGGAGCATTCAGGATGCCATGCATTGGGGAGAGATGACAAGGTGGAGAAGCTGTCAAGGATGTGTCGGTTATTTTGTAAAATAACGAAAGGTATCTGATCCCATGGCAAACATTTTCAAGAAGCATATCACGAAGAAGGAATGACATTAGTAAAGCAAGCAGAAGATACGGCAAGCAATAAAAAGACTGAGAAGAAGGTTGTAACTGGATTAGACCAGGCATTTGTACGGAATGTGTTTGAATTGCATGATAAATATTTGCAATATGTGAGTAATGCTTTGTACATCATTCCCTCTTTCACAAGGCTCTAAAGGAAGCTTTTGAAGTCTTTTGTAACAAAGGTGTTGCTAGAAGCAACAACGTTGAGCTATTGGTTGTATTTTTTGGCAGACATGCTTCTTAAAACTGATGGAAGGATATCTTGTTTAGAAACAATGTTGTGAGTGTATCACTTTTGAAAGAGACATGTTCATATCCCTTGTAAAACTAATGCATCTTGTGGAACAATAGGCCAAAAATCCTTCCAGAAACATACTTGGGATCCTCTGTGTGAATGCTTTTATGAATAAGCTTATTGGAAGAAAATAAGAAAGTATAAGCACAATAAAATTTTCTAAATAATATATGGAGATTATTGTTCGTACAAGCCCATAATGGGCAAAATAGTCAATCATAACTCCACCATGTTCTTGTTGTGCGCACAAGCCAACATTGTCTATCAAGCTCAAACCATCAATAAATGTGACATGACCAAGCTAAGGCTTGTGTGGCTCATAGATTGATTATTGATATTTACTAGAACTCAAATAATCACGTTAAGAAAGGGGGGGAAATACCACAAGGTTTTTGAAGTTTATGGTTGTTTATTGGGTTGATTGTAACTTTTGGATAACATGTATGGATGCCCATAATGAAACTAAATTAATTGTACATTTTGCATTATTTTGTTAAATATGATTATATAGTATTCCTATCTAGTAAGCTTGTGGCCTTGGAAACCTAGACAACAATTTCCTTTTCTAGGAAATTATAGGTTTCAATTCACAACAAGGAAGGATCCCCCAAGTTTCTACAACTCATTCCGCCAGAGGCTACACCATGGTGCAAAAACAACTACGTCTTCATGCAATATAAAATATGCTAGGCTCATCCTACACAACCATTTTAGATTTATACACCCTCATGTGTCCATTTAGGGTGTTACTAATGATAGTTACTATAAAATGATACTTATTACAAAATGTTAGTATGTATTAGCAAACTAGCAAGCACAATCCATTAAGATATATGAACGTTAGAATAACTCTATGTTCTTCTCTTAATGTTCTAGAGGGATAACGAGACATTCTAAGCAATGTTCTACCTTGAACTTAGTGTGCTCCTCCTAGCAACTAGCAACTCCTTTTGCAAGGAACTACAATGCTCTCTACTAGATGACTGTGCACATAAAAATAATAAAGCACATGAAAATAATACTTCCATGAATTAATTACCACCATGATGCCTTAATCGTTGTCCTTCCATTGTTACACCCTCATTCTCAATCAAAATTTCATTGCACATGAATTTTCTCACACACTTTTTAAAAAGATTAGAGTCATGTACTTAACTTTAAGCCTTACATTAACTTCTATGTATGATTGTGGTTTCTTAACTTATTGAGATGCGTTATACTATCTCTTTGTGTTTTTCATGTATTATTTGCTTAGTAATGTATAATCATTTAAGTCTTCGAGTTTCTTAACTAATTTATTACCTACATTAACTATTTAGGATAGGAGAGGACACATGGGTAAACAATAATTAGTAGCTCAAGAGTTCAATAACCACTCCTAACAATTTTACCAACTATATGGTGAACAGTGATAAGAGTTTTTTTGTGTAACTTGGGTAGGGACCGAGAACTCTAGTGAGTGGGGAGTCTGCAATCTTGATGGATCAAGTGCTCCTTGGCCAAAAGTGATGGATAGATCTCCCCACTACAACTTCCATATTCAGAAATTATAGGTATATTCCTAGCTTGATCTCAGCCTTTGAATCTACTTGAACCAGCTGAAGTTTCAGCTCTTACAATAGTGTTGTCTTGTGAGTTTGCAGCAGCAATGCAAAATTCGTCTCTGTATCCACAATTTGTGAATGCTTTTCCAGAATTGGGCTTTACAATATTTGCATTATCTCAAACTCAAGAATGTGAAGAAGCTTTATAATGAACACGAAGTTAAACCCATTTCTCTGAGACTTGAACCTACAAACTTAAGACCACAAAGTCATATAAGTTATGTTGACATTATCTGCATTAGATAATGAAACAACACTATTTTGGAAATTTCTTAAAAAAACCTCCAAATGGAAATACATTCAGGCTCTAACTTTTGATCTAATGCTCCTTGGGATCTACACGCTTTTGAAAAAAGTATTCAAAAGTAAAGTTCCTAATTAGGCCATGTGACCTACCCAAAGAAGATTTATCTCCCAAACAAACTATTTAAACTATTTTTCGTCCTCGACAACAGTATGATAACCAAATTCACTCTATTGTTCCATAGAATCAATACCTGCTTCTTTTGGTTGTCCAAGTACTTCTGTAAGTGCTAGCTTGAAATCCGAATGCGCAAATATAATATTTTAACTATGATTAATAATCTTCATCTTTAAATACTTGAGCTATAGTAGTTCAAACATAATCAAAACTAATTGAAGCCAATGTGTTAATCAATGCAGAACTAACCATTTATGGTAAAAATACTATTATGGTCTTCAAGAAAATTTCAATTTTGATAAAATGGAGACAAGTTCTTTTAATGACCTTTAGTGTAGGTAGTGTCTAGAATGTACTAATGTATATACAACAAAGTGTATTTCCCTTTATGTAAATAAACATCCCATTTTAACTGCAGAAATTCTCATTGATTTGGATGTAATCAAACAAGAAACCAAGGTTGGTCATGGAAAGTATCAAGGACTTAATTTGAAGAGTTCAATGAGACAAAGCATATATGTATGATACACAAAGAACATTATTTTCAATAATAAATGTCTCCTAACCCCTTATATAACCATGTTGACCGAATGATGAGGCCAAGTAATCATAATGCCTTATGTTTGTCTATAGAGATTTTAACAAAATTCTGACATCAGCAATGTATGGGTTAAAAGTCCCAGGGATTAGCGCTATCAAAGTTGTCAACAAAACCACATGCTTTCTTAAATTCATAACATCAATGGAATAAACAAACATTTAAAACACACATCAAGTGACCATTTGACAACCCTTAATGTGGGCATTCGTATTACTAAGTGGGGTTTTGTACAATAATTTTGAATGTAATATTTTCAACTATATTGATACAGCAGTAATGCATGGCATGTTTATGCGATTTTCTGTACAGGCAATATATGTGCTACTCAATTGTCAAACATTTTAAGGGTTTCCCGACAATGCAAAGAAAGAGAACAGCTATAGGGAAAACTGAGAGCTGTTGAATAGAACCCATTGAAACAATTCAATATTTTAAAACTCACTGAAGATATATTGACTAGTAATGAAATAAAAATAGTAAGGCACAGCTAAAACAAAGAATTTACAAGGGAAACATCTAATGAACGACCAACTAGTGCAATTCAGCTGTCGTAATCATACATCACAATTACTAATTAATACTCGCCCTGGCCTAGAAGAAAACAACCTCGACAATGATTCTACCTGGAAAAGTAAAAATGATGTTTCTGGAATTTAAGAAACCCATGTACATATACAGAAGTACTAGCAAAATGAAGAAAATTTAATCGGCCAAAGATTTTATACATAGAACAGGATTGCAATGGCATATCCCACCTTTGAACTTCCCCTATGCCAATAAAAGAAATTGTTTTTTACATCCCATAAACAGGTCAAGAGATCTGCATATATCTCATCGGAAGTGAAAAGGCCATAAAAAATCACATATGAACATACTTCAACTTTCAGTGAACACAAAAAATCCAGGTTTGTCTATCTACCTAAAATGATCCTTGCCCAGACACTGATAAGTTGTGATTAGGCAACAAAAAATGTGTTAAAGAAATGTGAATGTCCTTAACGGTAGATCTATACAACAGCCCATCAAATGATTCATCAGGGGAAATGAGAGCACAGCTCATGTTTTATTAACTTATATGGTGAAAGAATGCACAAGAATAAATGATATTTAGATACATTGATTGATATATTCGAGGAACCTCATCAACTCCACCAGTGTGCTACTGCGGTGATTATAGAGGGTAGAACCCGTAGTCGATTCCACTTGCTAGCTTTCAAATGTGGATGCAACCCGAGGACATGCTCTGGCATGAAGTCATGCCTAGTCAACATCCCCACAATTGGAGAGCGCTACAAAACATAGTAAACAAATTATAGCCCATTCAAAAATAAATAGCAAATCCATGGCCAGAAAGACGGAAATTGATGTATTAATGTTTGAATAATTTACACAATGTTTACGGGGAAAGGATAGAAGTAAAACCTCAGCTGAATTTTTTGGTACGATGCAGAGATGTCGAAGGCCAAGTTGTCGGAATAATGAGAAGGCCTTTGCAAGTGACACATTCTCGACCACAGTATATGGAGACATGTTGGTGTAAGGAAGAAGGTCCACATACATTTCGAGTTGCTCCGGACTCAAAGTTATGTCTTGAATTTTGGCACCTTTTCCCGTGCCTGCCTTTGCAAAGTCACTCGAGCAAAATTCCGAGCTCGAGAATTCTCCCCTCTTCAAAAGCACCAACAAGTGTGAACGTAAGATGAGACCGCAGAGAATAGGACGTTGCTCCGCAGACTCCACAGAATGTTCTAGAACAGGGAAACCATTATGGTCCGTAGACTTCAAGATCTCTACAATGGTGCTTACTCTCTCTATTGCTGACAGCGTACTCACTGGACGCGAGCACACATCCATGACAGTTAAGTGTTTCATGTAGGGTTCTGGTTTCTCCTCCAGGAAAGGAAGACCTTTAATCTGAAGTATTTGCTCATAAACACTATGATTGAAAAGGTCTCCGATGGTTTTGGAGATGAGCAGTACAAGCATTGTCAATGGAAGCATGAGAAGGTTGTTTGTGAGCTCAAGAAGGATTACACACAGAGATACAGTCATTCTCATTGATCCTCCTAAGAGGGATGCAGCGCCTAAATATGCATAAACACCTTCATCAAGATTCTCTAATTTACCAATAGATCTCATCAGCTTTCCAGCTAAGCGCCCATAGGCAGCACCAGTGATAATGACAGGTATGAAAAGGCCAGAGGGGATCGCAGTGCCATATGTAGCGAGGGCAAGCACAAAACTTGACGCAAAAAACATCAGCAATGAGCTATATAAATGCACGTGTGAAGTGTTTGTACTGAACAAGCTTCGTATAATGTCATCATTCGTATTCAGAAACAGGCCAGCAAGGTCATTATAATATCCATCGGGGCAATTGAATTGCTTATACTGTCCAGACCAACTAGTAGAAGGGCAATCATCACTCTCGGTAGTAGTTAGAGAGTCAGGGCATGCTGAACACGTCCCTAACCATGGAATTCCAAACATAAAAGCTGAACTTATGAAAGCAATGAGAAGTGCTAACACAAGTTTTGCCACCGACCCATGCCTTAAAAAGCACAACTTTCAAACTTCAATAGCATATACAATATACACAATCAAACGTCATAGTATACACAAAAGAGTTTTTCATCGTGTAATGCAAAGGATTAGATTGATAGGCTATGGTAAAGGGTACTTACATTGTATACCAACTTGAATAAGCTCGTACAATTTTTCCATTGATGAATGTAAAGAGGCTTCCAAGAAAGCCCCCAAGTAGACCCAAGATAACGACTGGTATTAATTCCATTAAACCGATATCAGTAGACGCGATACCCATGTCAAACATGATCAATCCACCAGTTCCAAATGTACCACATTTTCCACTCTCGCAAAAGTTAATTGCAAAGCGAAGCACAATTGCTACAGTAGCAGAGCAGAAAAATGCTCTCCACAACAATGAACTACGCCACCTACAAAATGTGAAGGAATTTCATCTATATATGGAACAAACACAAAAGAAATATCTATAGTACATTCACGAGCACAAAAACTAGTGTTTTGCACTACATTCATTTCTCAATCAATTATATTATTTATAAATCCTAAAGTTGAAATATACACTCAATTTCTGAAAAATAAAGTATTCAATCTTTCTACCATGCCTGGTAGGTGATAAGCAACAAATTTCATGGTTTTCGATGGTATCCATATTAAAGTCATTATACTTTCAATATATATTTGCGGTTTGGACAAACAACAAAAAGTTTGGTATCGTCCACTCAAAACATAAGTGCTCAAACTTTAGAAGTGGCATGCATGTGATGTGTATTATAATTAGAATTAGAAATCATTAACATCCACAAAGAGGCCAATCTTGATCCCTGGGATCTAAACACAAATTTTCTTGATATGTGTCTCCTTCCAACAAAGCGATGTTCATGCTTTGGATAAAAAAGTATTGATGTGTGAATAGTGTACTCACATATGAGTTCAACCTTCAATGTGGTCATTTAAGTATGGAACCCATGTTATCACACACTCTTAGTATGTCATCAAATGTCTCACGAGGATGTAGAAGACAAATGTTCATCAAATAGATCGCAGTTGTTATCCTTTGATTCTTCTCATTAACATGATAAAAAAATGGCAGCCCCTGTATCTTCAATCTTGACTGCTACCTGTCCAATAATGCATAACATGCATGCTTTATGTCCGAAGTCTCTGAATTTATTTGGAAAAATACAACAACTTCGTTCAGGTAAATGTACTTTACTACGAAGACTTTTGCAAGACATGGGGTTCTAACACCCTCTAAGTCAACATCCACTTACTTGATCAACCTCCATCTCTCTCAAGCAAACGAAAATCCTCATGTGCCAAAAACAGTCATGCCTATGAAGAAGAAGAATATATTTCCAATATAACGGAAGGTGCAAAGTAATGCAGCAAAACTTATGGACATTTGTGTACCCAAAGGATTCAATATTACACCATGAGAGCTTCACATAATAATGGCCTACTACAAGAATCATTTTATGAGCTTTGCAAAGGATGAAATCATGCAGAGACTACAGGAAATTGACATCTACATGCTCCATAGAGCTCGCAATACTAAAGTACATCATCTACATTGACGTTTACTTTGCATACCTAAAGCAAACAGATATTGCAAGATAAGGAGAGATCGAGAGAAAGGAACAGTTTGTGTGCAGATAGGCACACTGCAACCACATCAGAGGACGTATGCCACACTGTTTGCCAAGTACACCACCCTCCAACAAATAATGAAGGCTGGCCTGCATAACATTGACGGAGGCTTGCTTGATCTCAGAATACACCAATAATGTGTCAAGAAGACACCATTGAGGGAGCTGAGGAAGCAACAACAGAGACTCTTGAGTACCAGGATGAAAGGCACGTGGGCCCAACCAGCACCAAACCAGATATATCATTTCTCCCCATGCCCAACCCACCCCAACCAAACCCATATGACCTTGATGTACTTCACTATTGCACACCAGCGAACATCAGGCACAATGTACCCATATGATCATTGTCAAGGCTTAGGAAATCTAGAGCTTTATTTGTTTTATAAAAACTCAGTACCAAACCCACATAATGATTGTCCAAATCACCTATCAAAGTAACAGTATGCATAGACAGAATAACGTGAGTGTGCATCCAAGAAAACGAGGTATGGATCACAACATTCCTACACAAGTATTAGGTGATCCGAGATGATGGTGATGGTGATGGTGATAAAACAATGTATCTACTCAATGAAATCTTCCTCCCTTCATCCATTGCAACATCTCTAATGCTATCTTAGGCGACATTGATATATTAACATTCACAAGGGGCCAACATAGCTAATTGAAAATCATATCTGATGACCTCATGTGCAAACCCAGTAGTCCTAGCCGTAAACGATGGATACTAAGCGCTGCGCGTATGTACCATTTGAAGCCCATATGTTTTATAGCGTTCTTCATTGCATCACTGGCAGAATGTGAAAGACTACCATTCGATCTACCAGAGGCAGAGGAGGAACTGGTGGCAGGTTATCAAACTGAATATTCGGGAGAATTACCTCAACTAAAGAAGGATCAATAACTTCTATTCAAGCTGTTTACGTACATGCAGATGACTCGACTGACCCAGCTCCCACCACAACGTTTGCACACCTAGACGCTACTACCGTGCTTTCGAGAGGATCAGCTGCGAAGTAGTTGGAGATACGATAAGAGTTGGCTATTCCCGGTTATCTCCTTTTATGACATGCTGTTGCCGTCGTCATATCCTATACGTCGATTAGTAATATCCGCTCTGCCGTGGTTTTTTGCAGTGCCCACAGGATTTTATACTACTCCGTGATCCGTTACCCCTATTTTTCCAATCGATCCTGCTACAGAGACAGATTGTGTAACTTCTTGGTTAGACCAAACTCATTGTATCAACCCATATCTTCAATGATGAATCTTTCCGGTGCTATATCCTTCCATTTAATCGATTACCCATGGGATCTTTAGCAATCCATAGTTATAACGTAATCTTTGTTTAGCTTCCAAGCGCACGCAAAACTGAGAAATCTTCTTTGGGGTGGATGTGGATTGATCAGCAGCAACTCGAGTTTCTCCCGCATTGGAAGCCTCACCTGCAAGCGCCAAGCCTTGGGGGACTAGGCGATTTCACCTCATTCCTTCAATTATTAGTGAAAGGGTAAGAAGCATGGGATAGGTGGGTTGGATCGTTACGAAAGATGCGTCCAATCCGTCGTCTGTCGTCAGACGATTTCAATATCAAAAAGTTATTGATCACGCAATCGAAGAGTTCTGTCTGAGGAGGAGAAAGCATCTCCCCAGGTAGAGGCGCAGGTAGGGACAGGCAAACCATCGCTTTCTAGCTAATTTGGATGTTGGCAGATCCTGTATCATTTCACTTACTAACAGCGAATCAGTTGATTTTTTTATTCATTTTTATTCTAAGTATTAGTAGCCTTTTGATCAATTATTGGACTTTTCTTTTTCCGTAGTTGTCGCAACGACCAACAGCGGTGAATGACGTGCGGGAGTATTCTCACCAACAGCCAAGGGAAAGCCACTGCATATTTCTCTTTGGGTGGTTGGTTTACTGGTACAACCTTTGTGACATGTTCTTTTGTTTCTGGCATGTTGAGGCAACAAATGGCACATACTCTCCCTCACCTTCTCTTTGCATTACATTCATATCTTAGTGGTAAGCCACGTTTTACTAACCCAGCACTTATTTTCAAATCTAACTCCATGCACTACTTTACTAGATGCCACTTTGAAATTGCAGGGGTCGAATGACCGACCTGGTCTCAAAAGAGGAGACCTTAGGGAACAATACATTGCTATTGCTGCTTTCCACCTGCCTACTCGAGGTTTGCATCTCTTTGAAAAATCACCATATCTACCATATATGATGACATCACAAGATTTGCTAAGCATGATGTAGTAATTAGGAGACTTCAATGCCCGAACTCAGGATGAAGAAACAATCATGTTTGACACCAGGGAGGCTATGTATGGAAAAGATATGGCAGAAGAAGTTGATCTAGAGCAACAAGCTCAAGCTATGAGTAACAAAATATGGCAAACACTTTCTGGCCTTGGGAAGTGCACTGGATTTGTGATATATAACTTGGCCCAGATCAGATTCTTTGATATTTTAGAACCCAAAAGGAGGTGCAAGCATAGTCAATTACCTGATGCGATCTCCATCTCTTATACCCGAAATATCAGCGTTCACTATCTTTGTTGAACCTATTGGCTTGGAAGCAGATCATGCATATGCATATCTATGCTTTGAGGTCAAGGATGGATGCACAATGAATTTATATGCTAAGAAGGATTGTGGGCTAGTTAAATACCAATATACCCAGGAGTCAGTTAATGTTTATTGTTGTGGAATATATAATGGCATGCAAGAATTTGATCTTTTCCCACCCCTACACGAAGTTACACAAAAATTGTCAATTTCATTGCACAAAGCAGGCACAAATGCCTTTCCCCACACAAACCTGGTCATGCACCCAAACCTGGTCATACAAAATAGTTTGTATGATGACGAATTTATACACACAAGCAGGACACATCTTTAATAGAACTGTGTGAATGTTTCCGTACTAGCTGGACAGAACAAACAATTGTGCCTATCTTCAAGAGTGGAGACGCTATGATGCCGAGCAATTATAGGACAATCATGATTGGTCATTCCTTGGCTAAACTATATGGCTTGATCCTAGAGTCAGAATTGAGTATATGGGCAGAGGGAAATCAAGAGAAATGGCTGCTGTTAACTGAACAGGCAGGCTTTCAGAAGGGGTTCAAAACTTTGGATCACATCTTGACCCTCCGAGACCATAATAAGAGGATTTATTGTTACTTTGTGGATTTTTGAAAATCATTCAACACTGTACCGCGTGCTCAGCTCATGCAGTGCCTAGAAGCCATGCAATGGGAATCTATTCACTATATGAATCCGTGTCAGAAAGGCATGGTCTCCCAATGGGTTGTCAAGGACTGTGGCTAGCACAATTACATTACGTAGAAAGGAAGAAAGATATATATTAACATCTTTTAAGAGGCCAAAATGGCCTATAATACCAAACAAGAGAGCATGCCTAGCAAGGATAGCCACACAAAAATTCCATATGCTGATGATATTGCGTTGATCGCCAACAGTTCGAAGGGACTACAAAGACATTTAAATGCCTTAAAAGTATTTTATACACACAAAATTTTGTCAATAAACATAGACAAAACTTAAGTGATGGTACAACTCAAGCATGGGTAACAAGATTAGAACCAGAATTCTTCATGGGGAGGAAAAAGGTGGCATGATTACGATCTTACACATACCTAGGAGTCACAGGGCCTCAGCTCTCCTTACAGGAGACTGCTTGTGCTCAACTTTCTGTGGATATGCAGCCCTGAGTGCTCATGGAAGACACTGTGCACATTAGCAGTTCCAAGTGCCATAAACTAAATTGTGGCTATTTGATACACTTGTCACATCAACTTTTCTCTATGGGGTAGAAACCCAGGGACCAAGTCTTAATATGGAAAATAACTAGAAAGATATAGAGAGACATTTAGTCTCAATGATGCCTATCGGTGTCCCATGATATAATCCAAGCTGATATGGGAGCTACACCAATAATCACCGAGGCATTATTCCGATTAGTGACTATTATCCCATGGCATTGGGAGCTCCCAAGCGAAGGTACTCAAGGTTGGCACTTATGTCATCAAAAAAACTTGTTGAACATTGAGATATTCATTGCTGGTATGTTGAAATACAACAATAGTTTGAGTCATATGGCATAAGCACAAATGCACTACCCAAGTTCCAATATAGCTTGGAGTGTCCCACCCTAAACACGATCAAAGTGGAAAAGGATAGAATGGTCTGAATTAATATTATCATCTTGGAACGCAAAATAATATGGATCAACCTCACATCTCTTGGTAGGAAGATGGCCCACTATAAGACAGTTTTTGCACACATCAAAGGATCAATTCATCATCAGGCCCTCTTATATGGACATACATCTATCACATGAGCTGTGCACTGTGATAAGTCAGCTGCAAACTTATTCATATCAGTTAGAGATTGAGGTACGTGGATATGCACAAATACCTCTTGAAGAAAGAATTTGCCAATTGTGTCATCAGGAAGTGGAATCTGAAGAACACTATGTTTGTCGCTATATTTTTTTATAAAATAAGAGTGAGATGTCATTGCTTCTAAAGCAAAGCTTTAGCCCACTATGCAAGGTAATGGAATATAAGGACAAAAATGTGGTTGGGGCTCTTCTCGGTAGAACTCAAGAGACATAGGAAGACATTGGAAAACAATACAGCCACACAAGCTAATCAACAAAGAACAATCACAACTTTCTTCCTATTCATGCTACAAGTTGATCAAGGGTTACACAAATGGGCTCCTAACCAGGACATTGCGAACGGATTACAATAGAACAAGCAATAGCAACTTCTCGTGCACGTAAGCCTCAGCCTCGTGGACCATGATCTCATAACCCTTGTCATTGACAGATAAAGGCCATTATTTCCAGCCATTGCAGGTGTTTGCCTCACTTTGGGGACTCCTCCATTCTGGATAGGTCTATGCTAGAGATCTTTCAAAGAAAAAATTTACAATATATATCTGATTTGAGAATCTTACATGTATAGATGAAAAGATTCTTTGCTCATGTCTTAGTCTATTTCAATTTACTGTTTTCTTTGTTACAATTATTTATTGGTTTGTTGTTTCTCAAAGACGAGACAACATTATGTAATCTCTTGTTTGGTCTTATAGGCCATTTTGGCCTCTTAAAAGACATTAATATATATCTCTCTTGATCTCTTGATCTCTATCTATCTATCTATCTATCTATCTATCTATCTATATTTATCCATGTGTGTGTATGCACACACATACATAACACAGGATGTAAATTAAAAGGCTGAAATTTATTACCAAGATGTTGCTTCTTCCAATGCAAAAAGAACCCCACCAACAGGAGCTCGAAATGCCGCTGCAACACCTGCAGCAGCACCACAAGTAACGAGATCTCTCCTATCCCTATCATTCTTCAAGTATGTGATCCATCTCCATGTCAATCGATATTGTTTGGAACCACCTTGGCCAAAAAGTGATGCAAAACAAGCCCCTATATGTACCATTGGCCCTTCTTTTCCAACATCCAAGCCACCTGCTACGGCACAAATGCTTCCTAGTACCTATCAAAAAATATTTCCTAAATGTCACAACATGATATTGTTTACAATCATATATACTTACTATTCAAAAGATTGTCATAATCTGTTGGGGAATAAATGCAGATGTAAGCCTGAGTATTTTTATTTAATTGTCTGAAAGCCGTTAGATTTTCCTTTGTTTCCCAGAATGCCCTTGGAAACCCT
This sequence comes from Azolla caroliniana, assembly GCF_043228905.1. Classification (NCBI taxonomy): domain Eukaryota; kingdom Viridiplantae; phylum Streptophyta; class Polypodiopsida; order Salviniales; family Salviniaceae; genus Azolla; species Azolla caroliniana. The sequence continues at coordinate 1,208,836 of NW_028230440.1, read as the reverse complement.
TTGAAATAGAGATTATGTGTTATTTCAGCAATTATATGTGTGTTTCATCACTCTATCAATTTTATTCACTGCGTGCAACTGTAGGATCAGGTAGATTTACCACAATTTTCTCCAATTCAAGGGTTGACCAGGAACATCTGGAGAAATCAACGAAAACTCAAGGGTATTTTAGACTTCTCCCTGACTCAGATATACCTTCACTATTAGAGTCTTTGGTGAAAGGATGTCGGGGGCATCGATCCCATTCAAGTACGCCTTCACTTCAGGTATTCCTGATCCTGCAGCCCCAGGTGCAACAAACGTACAAAGAGCCGACCCAACGAGCACAAGGAGCATATTACTTCCAATGAGGATTGAGAATGACAATAGGTACCTGCCATATGTTCGCAAGAGATTCACTCAAATCTCTTTCCATACACATCGAATTTCAATTAACATTGTATTCAACATATTTTACCTTTTCTCGATTAAGTAATATGTCGTTTTAAGGAGTTTGTAACCAGCTATATTTTCAACGGCCATGTTGATGAAAAACCCGGTTAGCCCTGTACACAACCCTATTAAGAATGCCATTGTCCATTTAACAAAAATATACTGTAATATTTCAACGCGTGTCCTCGATCTCCAATCTTGCTTGAGAAAATCATTTTCCATAATCCTAAGTTCAAATAAAAAAGAGAAACCCATCACGCATAATCACCAGCACAGGACATTCGGATCCTGAAGAACACATAATATATATGCGCATCTCTATCTATCTATCTATCTATCACATCAGTAAAATGAAAAATTCAACAAAAGAAAGAAATATATTACTCATAGTCGAGGCTCTCAATGGGAGAGTATTTTACGCCGATCATTGCCGTCTGAGAGGTGGCATTATACACAGAATCCCCACCCCTTTTCAGGATAGGATGATATAGAAGAAGATCTGAGGATCCACTCTCCACGTCAGGATCCTTAGGATCATCGTCGTCGTCAAAAGCATCCTCTAACATGGAGTCTGCATGAGTGTGGCCAGTATACAAGTCCAAATCTTGAAGTCCATTCATATTCTCTCTATTTCCCTCTGCTGATTGAGGTGTAAGATGAAAGACCTTTCTATTTCATGTGTAGAAGGGGAGGAAATAGTCAGCAAATAGAAGAGGAGGAATCAAAGAAAGCAATGGAGGATTCGGAGGAGAAGGGTGGGCAAAATAAGATTACGTCTCAGTGTGTCTATTATGTAGGTATATACGTATACGTACATATATGTACATATACATATACGTATATACTGAATGAGTATCTTCATCAAGAGATACGGGTGTTAAAAACAGAGCATGCCTTTGTTGTTTTCTTGTCTACGCACTTCGTCCGCATTGCAGCTGTTGTTATTGTCAATACTCTGCTATTATTAGCGAGAAAACTACCCAGCAAAAAAAGCCTTCAAGTCTTTTTGGTTTCCATACATGCCCCCTCATTTTCGCTATGTTCCCTCCTCGATTGTCTTTGTCGACCCAAGAAAAGAAGGAAAAGGGAGTGAAATTCACCATACAAATCGCTCAAGAACCATAGAAAACTGCGGAAAATGAGCAATGGATGTAACCAAATAATTACCAGATTCGCACATATAATTGTTAAAAAAAGCAATGAATTTACCAGAGAGTGGTTGCGGACAAAGAAGATGAAATTTTACAATATAATTGGTCAAATATTCCATACAATCCTTGAAAAGGGGGATAAGCTGGCCAACATATCAATTGCACAAGGGTTGATCAAGGGCATTTGGAGAGATATGGAACCCTTAGGACCATTTGGGCCGCTATGGCCAGATAATAGGACATGTTATTGTTGTCCTTATGACTTTATTTGCACATTATCAGCAAAAGCAATTTCATCCATCTTGACCATCATCATCGTCATCATTTCTTTCTAATCATGAAAGTTATTTCTTCATGAACAAGTTTGAACTCCATGAATTGTTGCATACAAAATGGTTATGGGATGCGATGACTAAAGTGCACTACAATGATTGAGTAAAAAGTCCTTCGGCATTTAAATTTGATTTAGGTAGTGGTAATGATCATAAAAGAGTTTGTTCCATACCAACAAACATAGAGGTTGAGGTAAAAGTTACAATCACTCTAATTGTCAAAATCCAATCTTAAGTTGCAATCAAACATACAAAAGTGGGTTTGAATGGAGTAAGAGGTGCATTGGAATTGACATTCTACACATGCAACATGTTTGTTACGTAGAGAACGAGAAAAGGAAAGAAAGGCATTCAATAATAGGTTTGATGTGGAGGACATAATATGCGACAAATTGTTCATCCACAAAACCAATCATATCATGCACTCCACGCACAAGAATTGCCCAGAAATGAAGATTTTTATTTATTGAGAATAGTAAATTACACAATCAAGGCATTGACGATGATATTTTGATGTGCTTATGACAAACGACGAAATATATCTAGAATAAGAAGAAAAAAAACTTTTTGTTCCTATGACTACATCTAATAAATTTTGGAGTGGTACTAAGAAGATTAACATGGTCCCACGATGTGCAAGAACGACCTGTGTTTTGAGAGAGCAGCTATTTTTACACGTGAGGAGACCATAAGCTTCCACAAATAACGTTCAAGCAAGAAATGGCCAAGTCATATTCTAAGTATAAGGACAGAGAAAAAAAATAGACATTTTCTGAGAAAAAGAGGATATGTGTGTTAAGTAAGGATAAAAACAAAAAGGGAAGAAGAGAGAAAGCCATGATTGATGAGGATCCCATGCGCCACATCATCCATAAAGGCTTCACGTTTCTTAAGGCTTCCCACGTGGCACAGCCCTGCTGACATGGATCTACTTGTTTTGTTTCCTTCTGGGCTGTTTTTTGCTGCTTTCCAGACTCAACAAACACCACATTTCTCAGCTCCATTATTAGACCCGTTATTTCTTCATGTCTATCCACATCTCTAGTGGCTCATCATACCCACTTGTTCCTCCTATATTTGTCCCCATGTCTTTGCGTCCAAACGATGTGTATAGTATATCTATAGGGAGCATTTCCCATGTGGTGAAATTGTGTTAAGTGTGTCCACCATTTTGAGCCCTCTGGTGCATTGCATACATTCATATCTACATCACATGCTCAAGTCTCACACGTAATCAATTCAACCATCAATGCTACATCCATTCCTAATCGACACCATTTCCATATTGCATGATCGTAGATACTCTGATGTAATATCTTTATTATAAAAGATGCACTCTCTACTTTTTCAAGGTCGTTATCATGGAGACAAGTGAGAATCTTCCATCACCACATCAATGAAGCCATTATATTAAGTTCGAACAAAGAAAACAAAAAACTTTAAAATTTTCTTCATGATACTTCAAGACAAACAACCAAGATGAAAATCGTATAAATACACTTACCAAGCACATTCAGGAATATGATCTAAAAACTCACAATGCTTTAATTAAGATATGGCGTTTACAGAACTAACATTATTTAAATAAAGAAATGATGCTTAGTCAGGGATTCCACAATGATCTTTTACTTTGCCTAATCTCCCAGCTATTGGTGTCATGTTTCCTTTTGCCCTTACTGTCTTACGTCCTCTTATTAATTGTTCTCTCCATTAATTCCGTTACAAACAAACTCATATAATACATTATGTCCTAAAGCTCTAATTAACAATCTTATTGATTTGTTATCTTTTCAATTGCTGTTTCTGTAACCGTCAACAATACGCACATTTGAAGCTACAATAGCCTTCAATCCAGATAGATCATTTCTATACTCTTTCATTCATGGCATGATCAATTATTGTGCTCTCTCCATTAATGGAAATAATTACTTTAATAACTCCTTTTTCCTCATGTCCAACAACTCAACTTTACATTCATATTAATCTTAAATCCTTTCATTACCTTTTTCCGTTTCTTCAAAAGAGAAACATCGGAACGTTTTTTTTCCTTTCCATGTGCAAACTGATCTACAAATTAATTCAATGCTGATATCAACGTTCATCCATAATGCTAGGAAATACTAGGACTGTAACGTGCTCTTGACAAAAAAAAACTCGGTTTTATTTTTCATAAGGACATTTCCATCCACGTTGTTCCTTTGCATGTGCACACTGGTCTACAAATTAATTCAATGCTGGTATCAACGTTGATCAATAATGTTAGAAATACTAGGAATGTAACGTGCTCTTGACAAAAAAAACTCGGCTTTATTTCCCATAAGGACATTTCCAACCACGTTGAGGTGTATTGTGCAGAAAGTGCACCTCCGCATATCAAAAAGAATATTTGAGGATTCCAAAACGTTATGCCTACACGTAATTAACAAAATTCAACCTACATTTCCGGTCTGATTTGTAATTCAGCGCACGTTATACTGATGACATTTAGCAAGGTTTGACCAGAAGCAATTGAAAGAAACATTTAAATGCCACTATGATTATAAGTCTCTTCACATTCAATCTCTTTATGGATAAAACAGGCTAAGATAAGTGTAATTGGAAGAAATATTTAGATGCCAGTATGATTAGAAGTCTCCACATTCAATTTCTTTATAGATAAAAACAGACTAAGATAAGTGTAATTGGAAAACCTCGGAAGACTACTCAAATTGTCATGACGAGAATACTGCTACTCCAGCATATGAATATTTCCATCTCAGTAATTTGACGTGACCACGTTGAGGCAAAGAGGAAATTCCAGCTTAATAGAGACCACGCATAATTCTGCTGCATGTGACGAGACGTATCATCCTTCATTAATTTACACGCTATACAGATTAGCAACTGTTTTGCTGTAGATATAAGATGAACCGGCTAAACAGCAGCTTACACCAAGCTAATCGTTGCAAGTTTTGCTTTTCCATCTATCTATAGGAATTTTTTTGAACTTCCAGTCGGTAGGCTCGGGTAGATTCAACGCTCACCATACTATCTTTCCGACATACGGACGAAATTAGGAAGCGTTACAGTTGAATTCTATTCACGTGTAATATTTCGTTACCGGGGACAAAGATATGGGGAATGGTATGTACAACTAACATTTACAATTGATTACTCCATAATTGACATCCGTTACAGGAGAGCATCTGCCTTCCATCATAGACGTAAACATCCCTATATACCATGATTCCGAACTTCAGAAATATAGCCGTAGACAACTGTCTTTCAACTGTGCTCCTGCCTGTCAGTCAGCTTCGAAGGTACACGACATGATAATAAGAAACCTGCGGCACGCAGACATCTACTACACTTGATTTGAATCCGCCAAAACAAACAGGTATAGAAAGAATATAAACCGATATACATCGTTCGCATACAAATACATATACATTCACACTGTCTGATAACCCGTAGGAAGCTCAGTCAAAAGAGATGTCATCAAATGAAGACATATATATCTTTATATACGTCTGTGTTCAGGCGAACGAGACCTTTTGAATAATCATCATAGCTTTCACAATATGATTCCGACGGACATGAGCCAGAATCCCCATTACATGGACTCGCCACATTCAATTGACAAACAAAAAGGGAAATATTTACGTTATCAGGGAGGGGCCTCGACAAAACCACATGAAAAACAGAGATAGAAGCAGTAAGGAAGACTCAGTCTATGGGTGGTGATCTGTAGAATTGTCCTCAGGGCGTGAAATTCGCCATTGAGACATAAAATCATTTCAAAGATCATCATCGTCATCCATGGCTTCAGATGGGTGATCCTCTTCACAAATTATCTCTGAGGAGCTGCGTGCTTATTTGTATCCTAACCCTAATCTTCGAAGCCAGTGATTTTTGTTTCACACATGGAGTGTCCAGTCCGTTCATACTGAATACGTCTTTTTACCTGTGCCTTGCTGGTCCGGCCACTTGGTAGATTGACTAACATACTGTCATCCGACCAGTTGTTTCTCACATTAGACGCAATCGATTGTTATATCTCGCACTTTATGAAATGATGGGCAGCCAACTTGGTCGATTGCCAAAATAACATGTGCGTCGTTATCCGTGCGCTTCTTGTGCTCCATTCTAATGGTTTCATTAAACCAATTTATGAGGAGATCACTGTTGTCGGTAGTTGTGCAATACCTTGTCTCATAAGTTCTGACCCACACAAAAGGCATAAAGGTTTAGGCACTTGTCTTGGAGAAAAACTTAATGAAATAGATATGTTTGTGAATTTGGAAACTACATGCACTTAGCAAGAATGTCTATTTGAAGCTCGTTGTTCCTTGGGATTATCTTCCAATCGTTCTTGCATGGCATAGGTGGAAATGCAAAGAAGGTCACTATACCTCTAAATGAAGTAAGAGAATAAGTCAATATACTACAATTTGAAGTCGAACCCATGAAATACAAACAACATTTCCAATGTGAGTTTACATGTGTGCTTTCATTTCAAACATTGTTCAATGTGGTAGGATATGACAGAACTATGCAAAGCTCAATGATAATAATGCAATCAATGCTAACTAGTGTCGCAAATAAGCTTTTGATGAGACCCTCATACAACCATATGATGGGAATTTGGAATAAACCAATAGTACCTAGGAGAATATTCACAACATATATTGACAAAGTACACATTCAAATCCATTGTATTCTTTCTCCCTTGATCAAAACTTTCACATAGTTAATTTCTCCATTCATAGGAAAAAGACTAGAGGGCGATGAAGAGAAAAAAAACATCTTTGTATTGTTTTGGAATTAACTTTGAGATCAAGGGGAGGGCCATGCATTTGCATGTAGAAGAAACATCTTCCTTATCACCAAAAGATGAGTTGGTTTTAGTTTGGAACAAGTACAATTACTTGAATTGGTTAAAATGATAAGAAGTGAGAGATTAACCATTCATTTTTGAGTTGTTTATGTGTTCATTCCCATCATCTTTATTTCCTTGTTGTTTGGCATTTGCATGGTGTAAGAGATTCGTTTCTTTCCATTGGTTGTTGGTTGGAGTGGAGTTCAATCCAATCAAGAACAATCAAAGCCAAATCCTAAGCGTAAGAGGAACTCCCTCCAAGGTGAAGACGGGAGGATTTTATATGATCTTGAAGCACATTTGTGAAGAGTCTCAACGTTTTTTTATGTTGTTCGCTAGATGAATTGCTGGTCGAAAAAGACGTAGAACTTCATCGAGGGTTTGAGTTTCTTCATATTCTTCTTCCTACCAAGTGTGACTTCATTCGGTCTTAATTGGACTAGACTGATATATAGCTGTGTAAAAAAGTGCATATTCTGGGTTAATATAAAATACTTGAGAAGTTCTGGAGTGGGGGCATTTTTATAAATTTGTAAACCAGAAGGCTACACTTGGGAAGTGGAGCAAATTAGAGTTTCAAGATATGGCGGGATACTGCTAAGAAGGTGGAAGAGTTAGGGTTTTGTGAAGCAGACAGAACAGCGATGGCGATGGTAACTACGACAGACACACGGATGCAACCACAAACAGACGCGCAGGCACAGGCACAGGCCTAGACAAAGGAACAGAAGAAGAAGAACCGGAACCAGTAACTCCGATCGTAACAATAACCATAACAGGAAAAAAATAAAGGAATCAAGCCAAACAAGGCAAGAAGAAAACCTATGGACATGGCCCTCTCTTTAACAGAACCTTCTTCGAAAGCCATACCAGAGGAAACGCTGTCCGGTGGCGTTGAGCTATGGCGGATTCCTCAAGGTGGCTACGTTGATGCTGTGCGATGGATGCCTCCTGCAACTTCATGGCATCAGTCTCTGGCTATCTCTCTGTTTGATCCCGACACAGGAACGTCTTCTCTTGATCTTTCTTCACTTTCTTCCGACGATCCTTCTTCTCTTCATCTCCAAGCTTCATGGCCTCTCCCCTCTCGGAGCTCGTCCCTCAGCGTTTCCCCGTTTTCTTCACAGCAAGCTCTCATAGCTGCTGCGAGCTTTTCGGGGACAGCCAATTTTGTTATTACAAAGCTTCTTCGACCTTCTTCTTCTCTCCACGTTTCATCCTCTTTGCCTCAGCTTTTTAGCTCACCGCCACTTCATCAAGGCGCTGTTTCTGCCATGGATCTGCAGATCGACACTCATGACTGCGTTTCTGTCGGCGAAGACGGGAGGATCAATGTGATTAAACTTGCAGAATCTCAGCTTAGATTCAATACTGTTGTCGATAACCATGGACTTACCTCTTTCACTGCTGCAAAATGGGCCTCACCTTCAGAGTTTGTAACAGCTGGACTTGGATTCTCTTTGCAGTGGTGGGATCATCGAAGGTCGGGCGGGGTAGCTCAGGTCACTAACAAATGGTAAACCTTTTATTGATCAATCATTTTCATTTGAAAAAATTGGCATCATAGGAAACGTTCAATATTAAAATTGTCAGAATTTTCACTAGTATTATTGTGCATTTGATTGTCAATCTGATGGATATGAATTTTTCATTTCCCAGATCAGTAACCAGTGGTAATCCAGTCAATTGTTTTCATCCATCAATTCTATCAATTTGGACAACATGAGTAGCATTGTTGGAACATTTTTCTAGGAAGTTATGGAATTATAACTAGTATTATTATATATTTAATATTCAATGAATTTGGTTTTTCTTTAGCTCAGATCAAGAATATATGGCAATGCATTAATTTGTTTTATCTATCAATCTTGTGAATTTGAAATGATTAGCTCAGATTTTAGAAACATTCTATTAGAAAATCACTGGAATTCTCAGTTGCATTATTATGCATTCTCTCATAGGTAACATCAATTTGGATTTTTTGGTAGTTCTATAGGAACATTTGTAGGTAAATAGCTGGAGGTTTGGCTGACATTGCAGGATTACTATGCATGTGTTCCTCCACAATGTGAATTCAGAGTTTTCTTCACTAGTACCTTTATTATGATTATGGCTCATAGCGGCAATAAACAGATTCCGTCTCGTCAAGAATATGCATGTGTTCCTCCACAATGTGAATTCAGAATTTTCTTCACTAGTACCTTTATTATGATTATGGCTCATAGCGGCAATGAACAGATTCTGTCTCGTCAAGAATATTTTATAAGCAAAGATCACTAAAAATATTAACGCATTTGTTCATTGATTGACTTCAATTTTGTGATTTCAGCTTTCATTGAATGGATCTTGTTGGAATTTCTGCTAGCAATATTGGAACATTTTTTGTGAGCTTTCAGTTACCACTGTTTATGATTAACTTCAATTCATAGTTTCCCCTCTCATTCTTTGTAGGAGAATTTGTAAGAAAACCCTTAGAATTTTAGTCACTATTATTAAGTAAAACTTCATACTTTTTGCACAAATGGTTGTAATAAATTGAGAAATTTTGCTAGCATTGCAAGATAATTTGTTGGAATATTTACCAGCATGGTGTGGGAATTTTTTTAGTGAATTTGGATGTTTTGCTAACATAGTGTCAGGACATAGCAACTTTAGAATTTCAGCAAGCATTGTAGGCACATTTGTGATGTCGGGACATAGCAACTTTAGAATTTCAGCAAGCATTGTAGGCACATTTGTGAGCATTATGCGGACATGTGTAAACATGAATGCTGTTTAAAAATCACGAGACATGTATAGATTTCATAATACTTTCTCATGTCTATGTTTTGCTTATGATGCCATGTAATTAATGTAGAAAAATAGTCTGCATGTTTGATGTAGAACTTAGCATTATCTTTTTTGCTGCTTTATAGGAACCCTGGATATGGAGCTGGAATCATACACTCTATTGATGTGCATCCTTCTCGAAAACATGTTTGTGTGGTATGGACTAGTAATAGAAAATTTTCTTTCTTTATTTTCCTGATTCTATGAAATACAAATGAGAAAACTTCAAAATACCTCCCTGACTTTTTCTTTATTTCCCCAAATGCGCTTGATCAACCCGTGGCAATAATACTTGCTACTTGAGTACCTAATAACCACTTCATCTCCTTGCAGGGTTGACCAGGGGCATTTGGGGAGATAAAAAATGCAAGGGTGTTAGAAGTTCTTTTACAAACATAATTATATAGGCAAGTAAAAGTATTCTATTGTGAAAACACTTGTTGTCATAAAGGTCGGGGGATCAAATGGTGCTGTGATGGCGTGGGATCTACGGTGGCAACAGGAGCCTGTGCAGCTCTCTGGTTCCTTCAATGTGAAAGGGCAGTTCATAGGAGACAGTATGGCTGAGAGTGATGTATGGAATGTAAGGTTTGATCCTTTCACATTAGCTGGCGGGAGTAGTGCCATGTCGAGTAAGGTTCCACCAGCCATGATGTGCTCAGAGGATGGCATACTTGGAGTTGTTGAAACAGGTAAGTGTAATTAGGGTGGATTAGGATTTGACTTTCTTGTATTTGATGTATCAAGAATAAATTAGATTCTAAGGAAATAAGCTGATGAGATATGTGAGTGCCATAATGATAGGATTTGTATTAAGGTGATTTTATCAACCATTACAATGAGAGGTCTCTGTGTTTAGGCTTATGTCAAGGATGTCTGTTCTTATCAATGATGTCATATAAGGATTCCATGTGCCGTTGGCTAGCTATTTTTATGATTTGGCTTCTTGTGCTCCACTGGCATTTGTAAATCTTTTAATCTACTAAACTAGGCTCTTTACGTGAATTTTAGCATAAAGCAAGAAACCTGTAGGCTGTAATGAAATATACTCAATTCATGCTTTCTTGAATACATTTGCAACAGGTGAAGCACCTTGGGAGATTTTGGCAGAGCCATGTGCTATTAATACATTTGACATCAATCCTGAAAATGCGAGTGTAAGAGACAATTCATTTGTAAACTTGATTATTTTTTGCCATGTCATGGTGTTTTTCTGAGTATGACGTGGACTATTCTTTTTGCAGGATATAATTTGTGGCTTGGAGTTTGAAAGTCTAATATACTTGAAGAGATCCTAAAGAGATCTGATGAAACATGGTACCAGAAAAGATTCCTGTGATCAAATTGTCACTATGAGACATATCTAATTGAGCCTGAATGATTCTTACAAAATATGGTTTTAGTTTTGTGAGTCAATGGAATTTTTAGTTATATAGAGAGTTATCTGACTGCCTTTCACATTTTATTGATTGAACTCAAATTGCTTACTGTGTCAACATTTTCTGGATACGCCATCAACATTCATTATATATGTTCTCATTTTCCGACATGAAACATTATACTGCTACGTTGGCATTCAAGATGGAAAACTCGGACACAAAATGGCCAGGGATATTTATTGGCATTTTCGCGTTGACAACAGGGTGTGTCTTAAGTTCTTTCTATCTGATGTTTTTTGCGAAAATTTGGGTCCCTTGTGATTGCCATCTTGACTTTATTGGGAATCAGCTATTTCAATTTCTCGTCTCAATCCAGAATCGTTTATGATCCAAGCCAATTTAATACGGCTTGGACTTTTGCAGATTTTGTCAGCTATCAGAGGATCTCCGTTTTTAGTCAACCTGGATCTATGTCACCTCCTAGAAAAGCTTTGTTACACTCTTGTAAGCAGCACTCTCAATTCATCAGATTTAATCTGTTTACTTAGCAAATATTCTTTAATTGTTCTATTAATTCTGTTGCCTCGGTTTTGATTATCTGAAATCTGAAATGACAGCTTGCTCTCTTCCTGATTTCTTTTTCTCAAATATTTGACTGCTCATTTGCTTTCTCAACCTCTTGATTTTGTCCATGGATTGTAATGTCCTTGTCATGGACACGTTTTTACTTGGAATTTCTTGGAGCCGATTTCAGAGGCTTCAATCATTTTTCAATCTGTTTTGCAAGCTCCTAGGTTATTCTAGAATCTTGATATGTTTTTGCCAGGAACCGTAAGGTCACATTTCAAGCCTCAGTTTCTCCAAAAAAAGTTCTAGGTGTTCTAAAGCTTTGCGATCATTTCTTTCATGTGTGTGGTTAAATGATTTTTGAGATGGTTTCTAATGATGAAGTTTGCAGAGTATATGTATGAGAGTATAGAGGTGACTAGATTTTACATACAAAGTTGGTTGGTATGGTGAGATGATGCTATGACCGGAATTTAACAAGTGCATTTGGTAGTTCAATGATGGTGATCAATGATGTCCATGATTTGGTGCATGGTCTCCTTTGTCATTGGGATTCTTCTGCTTGCTCTATGATGGTACCTTGGGATGCTATTAATGGAGGTAAAGAGCTACGAAAAAAATGAATGATGTCTGATTATTGTTGCATCCCACATGCTAATGGCTGGATTGATTCTCTATGCTTTTGAAGCTTGAACGACATTTGGCCAAACTGTTGTGGGTTAGCCTTGTCCATCATTCGTTGAATGGTGGAGTCCATGTAGAGGGTAGATATTGCTTTGTTACCTGGTTGAAAGTTGGGCACCTATACAAACAAAATGTAACTCTCTTTCGATCTCTTATTTATATAATTTGTTGAACATTTTGGGTCTAGGTATGCAAAGTGCTCATCCTATCTCAAACTGTAATTGGTGAGAGGAAACTCTCAGTTGACCTATTGGCAGTTGCACTGTGAACACTATGGGACATGTAAACATCCATGTATCCTGGTGTGTGAATCCATCCTATGAAAAGCTCATGAAATGATTTTTGTAATAGGCCAAGTCTTTTGGGTTTAGGGTTGCATAGATCTTGCTGCAGTACCTTGTTCCCTTCATCATTTTAGAGAGGGGTACAATATTGGATGGCAAGTTCTCAATGTCATGGCATGTTCTACTGTTGCCATTTGCTTTGATGCTTCAAATGAGTCACATGTAATCCTTTCAGGTGTATGGTTTCAATCTGGTTGATGAGGTTCATTGTCTAAAATATTATTTCCATCATCTGGGAGAGTGTTGCCAATTCAAAATAGATGATGTCGTCTTGGTAGATGCTATGATACGTATCATCCATGACGATATCATATCTAGTGGACATTGCCGACATGTACATGGGGAGGCTTATGGCCTATATTGGTGCACCATACATGAGGGAATCGATGATCAAGGTGTTGAATAACCATACTTTGTGATGAGGCTATTTTAACTATTTTTGGTGGCATTCTCGTTCTAGCTTGGCTAGAGTTGCATATCATTGAATGAGTGGATCTTTGCTGGCTTGGGTCATAGAGAAGTGCACACTTGTGCTGGTAAATGTGACCCATAGGAATCCACTACTTAATCTTGTACTCGTGGTAGGGTGAAGCCTAGCTCATAGGAATCCACTACTTAATCTTGTACTCGTGGTAGCTTCTCTATGAGTCGGAGCAGAAGTGTGGAAGATCATGGCCTTAGTCTTTCCTAGGTTTACATGATCCCTTTTTTGTAGCAAAACCATGTAAGGCATTAGAATGAGACCAAGATTTTGTCATTAGCTAACGAAGGATGTGAATGAGTGTATTTAATATGTCGATTCCTTCACCACCTCCACGTATGATGTATTTTGTTACCTTGTCAAGGTAGAGTGAAAAGAGAGCAGAGGAGAATGGGCATCTTGGCTTCATACCAATGGTGCTTGTGATGATTATCTTTTGAAAGCCTCCATGGACACCAAACTTATCCCAACATTTGATCTTAATAGTGTATATAGCCATGAAAGAGGGAATTTCAAGTGCATAGTTCTTCTAAGAGTTTTTACCTTGTATAGTATGGAAGGTGGCTTTGATACAATCTCTTCTTGGGTACGTTTGGTTTGTTAATCAAGTTACATAATGCAAGGATGTTGTGGGTGCTAGAGAAGCTGTCCTAAATCTTGGTTGACTTGGGGCTCATACCTCTTTGACCTTGATGTAAGTATTGAGTTCCACTCTACATTCAGGCTATTCATAACAGTCCTACAGTTCCACATTTGGGCTGTGTTTCGTGTAATCTCTCCAAGGCATAAATATGTTCAAAGTTGTATATGCATCTCTTTGCAATCTTGGTTGCGCAAATGATTTTGGCCCATATTCCCAAGATTATGGTGTCTGGAAGGAGTGTTGTAGAAGCACGGGGTATAATTGAGAGTTGGGAGGTGATGGCATCAAGGGGTGTGGTTGGATCCAAATTGTAGAATACTTGTTGGGAATATGTAGGCTATGGTGACCTTACTTGAGGCCATCGCACCTTGGCAATTGGTTTTGTTAGAAGCATCAACTAGAGATAAACCATCAGTATAGTATTCCATGCCTACTTGAGTGTGGTCTATTTTTGCGGGATTAGTTTCTACATTTGAAATAGAAAAGTCTGAAGTACAAAATCAAGACCATATTTTATGTGACCTATGAAAACTTAAATCTGTCTTTTAGACTGTATAATTTCAATGCACAGATAGACATATTATAACCACAAGGACAATGATTAAGATCGAGGTGGGAGGCACCTACGTGTTAAGAATTTCTTACTAATCAATAGACCAAATAAAAGTAAAAGAAAGGTGAATAGAGTGGATAGAAGAACCCAATTATCTCGACCAACCTTGAGCTATGATCACGACATAGGCATCCTACCACCTATGTCCCATACCAATGGATATTAGGATGACTTGTACCTTGGAAAAGGTCAATACAATCATCGTGACGAAAGCCTAGTTCACACCATGGGTATATAAAAAATTCAGCCTTCTGATGTGATGTGTTTTATATGGGGGTACCGAGGCCTCATATTTTACTTCTTCCTAGGCCCCTTGAATAGATGTGCTTCTTTAAAAGACCTCCATTCATGACAATGCATACAACTATCATTCCCTTTATCCAATCACATTATTCCCTTTCTAACATTAGTCAACATACCCCTCCCTATCCCCACCTATGTTATGGGTGCATAACAGTGAGGAGGAACAACCTCATCTCAAACAAGATGAGTTGCGAAGTCCGCGAAGTAAAGAGAACAATTCACATGGAACCAATTCTAGCCAAACAAAAGGCAAGGAGATTGATTCCCCAAATGGACAAACAACACCACAATCTCAACAAGGTGTTAGGAGATGAAATCTGTACATTTCACTCTACTCTATTACCACTGAAGAGAAAGGGCTATATTGAAAGAGTGCCAAATAGTTTTCCAAAATAATGTTCAAATCATTCTCACTTGGTCAAAGTGTTAAAACGTGATTGAGCTAAAATTGTATTTCGTGATGTTATTGAATTCTTAGTATTGTGGCTCAATTGAGGATCAAGATAGAGGGAAACAGGAAGAAACAAGTCTACACGTCATAATCATTATAGAAATGCAAGAGAAATAGTCACCACACGTGATATTGTATTATGGGAAAAATACAATTTCGATCTGCCATTAGCAAACCAGGTAGGAAGCCAGCTGCGTATGCAGCTCTTCATTTCATACCGATGAAAAAACTAGTCGAAATGATGAGGTAAGTGGAGCAATGATTGAGAATGACATACCAGATATAAAAAGTTGGAAGCAAGATGATTTGGATGACCAAATCAAATGGTTTGATATGGAAGGATTCTAGAGAAAGAGGAACTAATGATTAGGAGTTATTCCACTTGATGCAAAGGTGACTTCAAAACATGATAAGGCATAAAAAAAGGTGAAGCAAACAAGTGCTTCATGAGTGACATATTGAATGTCAGTTGGGAACAGAGCATCTATTTCGAATGACTCCCTGATTTCCAGTGAGCACGCCTAGTTGGCTCATCTTGACCATGGAGATGCTGAATTGTTGGAAGAACTGGGCTTGATTTTGGGCGTACAGTTGAACAAGTTGCATGGTGTCAGTGGCATTCAAGAGCTCGGCATCTGTGTGAAAGATGGCCCTCTTGGCCAATATGTTCTGGAAGTAGGCATTGTCAAACAGATCTTTTGTGATGAAGTCTAGGTGGACGGTTTGGCGTTGCTTCACTGGACTGTTAGCGGGCAGGCAAATTCGAGATAGATTGGCAGCGAAGGCCGGGTTTAGGTCTGATGACACGATAGGTGTGATTTGTGGATCCACAAACCGGCAATGAGCGCGGCCGATCGTGTGTGCTCCTGGAACAAAATGGTAAACATATTTTAAAGTCTCAGTAGGTAAAGAATTTGCAGGGGTTTGATGAAGGTATAGCTCAAGATAGGAAGAATTTGCAGAGACAACTTACCGGAGAGGGCCACGAGGTCTCGGCTATCCAATCCGTGATTCTGGAAGTTCTGTTTCAAAGCAGTGATGCTGAATGTTGGGGGAGGAATATTATTGATTACCGTTTGGTTTGTTGCAGCAGAGAGGCTATCTCGACGCCCTGTTGCGATCGGGATATTTGGCCCTCCAACCTGCAGAGATTAGATTGGAAGACATGGATGGATATATCATTCATTCGTATATGGCACAAAAAGCATCAGAGTTCGCGAAACGTAGCTAATTTTGTTATAAAAAGACTGGACCATATACCAAACGAACAGCAATGGCTGTTGACAAGGCTATTGTATCCGCACAAGACACGACACCAGGGCACACTTGTTCCAAGGAAGCCTTGATGTTGTCGAGAAGTTGGATGGACGAAATTCGAATGGACTGGTTGTTGGGCGTCGCGGTGAGTTCGGTGGTGGGCCGGAGGAGTAGAATGGAGGCATCACAACCCTATAATGGGTAGCAAAACCAATGTCTAAGTTCAGATTTTAAATGGATGTGGTATATCCATCCCTCACACGGTCGTATGAGAATTAATTGTAAATACCTGGACAAAACAATCATGAAACATAATGCGAAGGATGCCAGCAGCTTGGCCAGGGTTGTTTTGAATGATGGGCGCAAGTTGGTTTTGGATGACATTAAAGACTTGTGGGCAAGAAGTGCTATAGAAATTTGGGGACATCCCTACAGGTGTTGGCACATTATTAACATTGGGTGTAGGATAACTAGATATCGTGGGAGTTTTGCTGTTTGGATTCGGTGTGGATGTGACTGGCCTAAATTGTGCGCTTGATTTAATGACACTCAAATCGAGCCACACAAACATGCACATGATCAAATGTAGCTGCACCACAATCCTCTTATTCATTTGTACATCATGGTGGAAGGAACGTTTGTTGGATAAGTTTGTTGCTGCCATGATGATGTGGAACTTACCTAGTTGCACAATCATAATGAACATTCATTGGTATCACATTACTTATCAATGAAATGCCATTCAATTCTTGTGATCATTTCATGAAGGTATTAATCATTACAAATGCCAATTCATTAAATGTACCTTTTACAATGAAGTCTTGATATACGATTAGCACTTGCACCTAGAGTATCTTGGATGAAGCTGAATGAGTGCATGGAATTTTAATTCAGACCCATATATATAATGTACCCATGCCAATATATTCTAAGGACCTCAACCACTCCACTATATGAGAGAGTGATTGTGGGTATGGTTTTCTCTTATTTAAACGACAAGTTTTTCTTTTCTCTTTTCACTTTTTCTTTACCATTTCTCTAGCTACCATCACTTGCCATCGTCCTCAAAGTACATGACCACTGAAAATTATTTACTTGCCTAAGGGAGTACATTACACTGAGGATTAACCTTTAGAAAATTACATGGTAGTTGAGGCATGCAAGTCTTTAATGGACCAAAATACTCCCTATTTCTAGAACAGGGCAATTTATAAAAAAAAGCATTACAAGTCCTTTATTTGCAGTTACTATATTAATCCACTAATCAAGATATTAAGATCCCACTCATCACCTTGACAATGAAGTATAAGCAAGAGGGTTGTATTAGGAATTCCTCTAAATCAATTCAGATTTATATACCCTATTAACTCTTTTGTTTGCTTCCTTCAAATATTGTAGAAGTCAAACTATTTATTTAACAATTTATTGTCATTAACGATACCATTTATTTATGTGCAAGAGTTTGCACAACAATGATGGAACATACTATGTATTTACCCCCAATCAAGTAAAACTTGTCTAATTACGAATTTCAAGATTCAATAATTTGACAATAGATATGAGCATCCAACATTGTGTTGATCTTTGATTCCAGCTATAGTAAAAAGCTTACTCATAATTTTACATTAAAATGGTGTTATCCATCCAATCGTCAAAGTGTCATTAGAAACATTCATAGTTAATCATGAGGTTTTTACTTATGTAAGGTAACATAGAGAGCTTAGTATTGTCATGAGGGGTGAAATCTATAAACCTTTATACCCTCCTAGAGGAACATAGTCGTAATTATTTACTTTAATAAGGAGAAAATTAAAGGTGAATTATAAACTTGTTACATGGGTTCCTCCTCGTTCTAACATACTCCCTAGAGCTAAAGCTAAAAATTGTCTCTTTCTAATTGGTATTTTTCTACCTGAGGGTAAATGGCGTTGGTCAATATGTGTGACACATAATATCCATTGTTTACAGCTAGGACTACTGGGGTGTCTAATTCAATTTGTTCCCTTGGACCGAACCATTTCATGACGTTTTGAGCCTAGCTCATGAATTGCTTTAATGGGTGAAAAACCCAACTCTTGGGATGATGTCCATGTCCAAAAAGTCCTAACTACATAGAATTTCCTAGTCCATCTTATGACCATATTTTCTTTCCTCGATGATTTATTTTTGAAAACAGAAGAAACTAGTATAGTTTTTGTCGATGATAGTTAAAATGCATTGTTCAAAGTGTCATGCTATGCCAAATCTTTATGTGAATTCTATGAATCAACAAGCTTGGGAAAAGAATCTATCCAATTGTTCCAATTATCAGCATCCAAGGCAGATTTATTTTGGAGAATCCTCAATCCTCTATGGATTATGACTTCGTTGATATAATCTCAACATCCTTTGATAATCTATCTAGGACGGGCTTGAAACTCTAACCTCTCCGAATTAGAAAAAGAAACCACGAATTCTTTTTCACATGCTGGTGCAGGAGGCCATGCCCCCTGCCTAACTTGCAGAGGTGAATCAACAATTAATGAATTCACTGTGTTTTCGTACATCCCAAGGCGACAAGCTGGAGTAGCGGAAAGTGGGAGTAGCAAAATCCGTTGGAAATCTTACATTTTGCATCAGAGAAAAAGAAGGCGCAAGATGCCCACCATTTAAATTAAATTCCAGTTCAGTTTTGTCTCTCTCATCCATAAAAAATTATGGACGAGTTCGGCAAAAAAACTCAGTCAACTCGAGAATGGGTTCAAACAACAGATCACACAGGTTCAAATCTTCTCTCCTCAAAGGAAACCACCTATTTCTACATTGCAAGGTTTCAACATAGAAAAACACACAAATTCACCACTCACGCTTGTCGGGCTGAACGATTGTGTCGGTAATAGAAACCATTGTGTGGAGCCTTTAAATAGATCCCATTACGCAGAAATCACCATGTTTATATACACCCAATGACCTTGTTGAGCTGTATATACTAACTCCGAACCATCATGTACAAGCCACTACAAACCATCATGTTGAGGCCAAAACCTCAACAAAAACTGTCATATGAAAATATACACGACGTTTTGAGGTCTAAATTCTGATTGACAACCATCGTGTAGAAGTAGGAGGTCTCAGTATTGTGGCAATCATCAATCAAAAGTTATAGAGTGGTGAGATGCAAAGAAACTTACCTAGATTTCAAAAAATCCGATTGCCTATACTTGGACACCATTTGATTGGGAAATATGATCAACCATTTTGGTTTCAACATGATCCATTGTGTGAACTTCACATGATAAAACATATGTATAACTTATAAGCAAGCATAAATATACACACATGGGCATATGTACGCATATCACACACACACACACACACACACACACACAAAGGAAACCACGATTACATATACCGTGCAAGCTCTCTCTCTCTCTCTCTCTCTTAAGCATTACCTCAAATGGGCTTACACACACACACACACACACACACACACACACACACAAAGGAAACCACGATTACATATACCGTGCAAGCTCTCTCTCTCTCTCTCTCTCTCTTAAGCATTACCTCAAATGGGCTTACACACACACACAAAGGAAACCACGATTACATATACCGTGCGAGCTCTCTCTCTCTCTCTCTCTCTCTTAAGCATTACCTCAAATGGGCTTACACACACTGTACACACAAAGGAAACCACAATTACATGTAGGGCTATTTCTCTAAATACATATACATATACGTATACCGTGCGAGCAGTGCCACTTCAGCGCACAGATTTCATGGCGTATTTGTTAACTTCAGCACCATTTTGTTCTCGGGTTTTCTCTGCTCTTTCATCATCATCATCATCATCATCATCATCTTCTAGGGTTTCTTCCTCTGCACATCGACGCACTGAAATCATCCCTCCTGCTCTTCCTCCTCCTTCGTCGACAGATTGTTCAGATTCTACGTACACAGAATACAGGAGGAGATTATCAAATGTTTCTCTACCAATCACTGCAGCGGCATGTTGTCTCTTCACTTTGGCATCATCATCTCATAATTCGGCTTCTGCTTCTGTTTCTTTCTCTGCAGAGGTTGCTTCTTCTGTGATCGAGGATTGGATGTCTAGAGAACCGCCCAATGCTCTATCCCTCCCAACATGGTCCATTCATGTCGCGAGCGTTGTTGAATGGTATTTTATACATACATGCATATAATCTCTACATAGATACATATACATATTCACATACACATACTAAGAACAAGAAAAATATGTTTTTGTCATCAGAAGATCTATGCAATAACTTGCTCTGTTCTATCTTATTTGTTATTAGTTGTACACACACATTGACACACTCACATATTACTACATATAACCTCCAATATGTGTCATATAGACGTTAATTGATATATATAGATTTGAAGAAATCTAAGTAAACAAGTACATGCTCTGTCGCTGATGGTTTGGTCCCATGGATCATGTTGGGCCCCTGCAAATGCACACACACACACACACACACACACACACACATATCGTTGTTGTGAACGTTCTGATAATAATCTCTGTCCCTGTCCTAGCAGGGTCATAGCTATGGCATTGGTGTGGGAGTATGGTGATACACCTGGAAATGCTGCGTGGAAAGGCCTCTCGTGGGGGATGGTCTCTCTCTCTCTCTCTCTCTCTCTATATATATATATATATATATATAGATAGATAGATAGATAGATAGATAGATATATCGTAATTACCTTACCCTAGTAGTTAATAGCAAGTTGGTTACACTACTAGCCCAAGGTCTTGGGTTGAACCTATGAGCTCCTGGTCTCCATTGGGCAAACTTAGCAATTGAGCAATTGTATGTATGTATATACTATATACATATATGACTTCTAACCTAGGGGCATAAAACCTTGTATCCTTACCTGAGGTTCTTCGTTGGGGATGGTCTCCAAATATCACCCAAGCACTATGACAATTCTCCAAAGTTCTTACGATATCAACATTAACCATATACTCCTATGGTTTGTGATGGTAAAACCTTGTTTATCCCCCTGTAAATTACATACCACAATCTGTTAGAGATGTTAAAATCTTGCACTGTTTATCCCCTCGTAAAATGGGTTCTGAGGGTTATTTTGGTGTTTTTTCTCTTTGAATCAAAATACTCAATCCCAGTTTTCTAATTATTTCCATAGCCAACACTTCAGTATTAACCAACTATTTTTCTTTGCTAATTTTTTGTTTGGTTTTGTTTTTACCTGGATGATGCTCAAGGTTCCTTTATTGGGCGGTGCAATGTGTGCATGTACATGGCATTTCTTCTATAATGCTCCTTCCCTCGAGGTGTTTTCTTAATGCTTCAAATTTGTTCTGTTAGTTTTACCCAAGCTTATTGACGCCAATGCTGTTTACTCTTATATATGTGTGTTTTGTTTGTAGATCTTGGTGGTTCTACAAGCTGGCTTGACATTCCTAGGCAATTTCACCATGTGGCTAGCTGCATATCGAATCTATAAATCATCCCAGAACCAAAATCTTGAGAAGTGATGTGGACATAACATACCCACAAGTGAACTTTCGGAGTTAAAATCTCTTAATATTCTTAATCAGAATATTTTCTTTGGTTACCAAGCACAAAAATTGTACATGAACCATGATTGGATTAATGATTTCTGGTTGTCACATTCTCGTATTTAGCAGTGATATGTTATGCAAACAACATTCTCCTACTTATGCTATTAATTTTTGTTTAATAATAGAAATTTATATATTCAATGAATGTTGCATTAATAATACTAAGAATATGGGTCAAATAATATAACTTCCATTAGTTCGATTTCTAGAAAATCAAACAAAATATGTATACCAATGTGTATGAATACAGCCAAGATTTGCTATAGGTTAAATGGCCCAAATGAATACAACCTACTCAAGTTAAGTCTATGGCGATTGCTGAACACTCTGATTAATTCTACTGGTTTTGTTTGGTGAGTATAGGAAATTGAAATTTTAGGATTATTATCTCAATGGTACTAAAGATTATGCATTAGACAATTTCAGTTGTATTAGTTTGGTTTCAAGTAACCAAAGAAATCATGTATATCAATGTGTATAAACACTTGTGCATAGTTTTGATCGAGCGAAAATAAGGACTTTTTAAATGGGAAATTGCCTTGCTAGATGCAAGGGTTTTTGGTTGATGATAGAATATGATTGTCTTACCTACTTAAGCTATAAGAGTATTAACACTTCGATGGGGGAAATATTTGTAGGGCAAGATGCTTCTTCAATAAGAACCCATGATTCCCACATAATGTATGGTCATTTCGTTTTATGATGGGCTTTCTGCAAATGCAAGTAGATGCTAGCAGTCCAACAACTTTAATGGGACTGGCCGTAAACATCTTTAATGTGCCACGACCTTGCTTTGTGGACAATTACCTATGAGTGGAATGGAAGTATGTGGACAATTACTCTTCATCACCCAGAGTTAACATAACATGTCTTTGAAATAAGTGTCGGCTTTTTAAACCTTGCCAACTGGAAGTAACCTTTTTTTCATTGCCATATTTGCTTTGCATTTGACCCTTACGTAGACGGTAGGAGTGTTATGGACAAAGTTGCTCTCGCTTACTAGAAATGCTAGGTGAATTTGTGTCAATTCTTATTGGAAATTGCCACATTGCTTTACTCAACCATATAGTACTAAATATATATTGAATGTTTGAGAAATCAGTGCCTGTTCGCTAAAAACATTTCTAGAAATTATGTGCCAATGCAAAGAAGGGTTTTATGAATTTCAACGAAATTACTCTACTACATGCACGAAGAAAACTATCCACAAACAAAACATGGGCTTCAATGGTTCACCGGATGAGCGCAGAGTGTCAATTCAATTATTGATGAAAACATTTAGTAAAAATGAGTTTTAAACAGCGGACCAATTAGTGTGCCCGTTCGAAAGGTGTGAGTTCAAATCTGCTCAATACGTGTTCTCATTCAATTATTATTCTCTCTTAGAGATCATTTGCTCTTCTCTTCCAACTGTTTTTATGAGAGCTGAATCATTATCCTGTGTTTGCCTTAGGTAAATAGCATCAGTCAAGTAATATTATGCAGAGCGTATATAAACATACTACAAGAATGGTGCCATTCTATAACATTTAGCATGGGTAGCACGTAGATACATTATGTGATCACTTACTTTGGGTAATGATGGTAGCTAAGGAGAGACCAAAAAGATCCGAAAAGTATAAGAAAAGGCCCTTGTAAGCTATTCCACAACCACACTCACTCACTCATCTAGTGAGAGTAGTTAAGAAATGATAACCTAAAGAAAGATAGAATATATTGGGATAGGTATTACAAAAACATTCACACACCCGCCTATATATAGTTTGTAAGTGTCAAGTTCAGCTCACCCTACCCATCAGTCTTCAACTAATCCTTTAGGTCTCTAGGCATCAGTTTTTTGTCATAAATCAAGCTTCATCCTAAAAAGGTAATTAAGATGCCTAATCATAATTAGACCCCATCATCCATCCAGTAGGTTTTAACATGATGCATATAAACGTTAATTTATGATTTTATATTGCAGCTACCAGGCAAGTTCCACATCATCATGGCAGCAACAAACTTATCCAACAAACGTTCCTTCCACCATGATGTACAAATGAATAAGAGGATTGCGGTGCAGCTACATTTGATCATGTGCATGTTAATGTGGCTCGATTTGAGTGTCATTAAGTCGAACGCTCAATTTAGGCCCGTCACATCCACGCCGAATCCAAACACCAAACCTCCCACGATTTCTAGTTATCCTACACCCAATGTTAATAATGTGCCAACACCTGTAGGGATGTCCCCAAATTTCTATAGCACTTCTTGCCCACAAGTCTTTAATGTCATCCAAAACCAACTTGCACCCATCATTCGAAACAACCCGGGCCAAGCTGCTGGCATCCTTCGCATTATGTTTCACGATTGTTTTGTCCAGGTATTTACAATCAATTCTCATACAACTGCGGGAGGGATGGTTATACCACGTCCATTTAGAATCTAAACAACTTGGACATAATTTGGTTTTGATACCCATCATAATAGGGTTGTGATGCGTCCATTCTACTCCTCCGGCCCACCACCGAACTCACCGCGACTCCGAACAACCAGTCCATCCGCATTTCGTCCGTCCAACTTCTCGACAACATCAAGGCTTCCTTGGAACAAGTGTGCCCCGGGGTCGTGTCTTGCGCGGATACCATAGCCCTATCGACAGCCATTGCAGTTCGTTTGGTACATATATGCTCCGGGTTCTTCTTTTTCTATAACAAAAAACAAAAAAAGCTATGCCTTTTTTGTGTGTGTGTGTGTCATGTACCCATTAGTGATATGATATGTCCTGTCCATCCATGTCTTCCCATCTAATCTCTGCAGGTTGGAGGGCCAAATATCCCGATCGCAACTGGGCGTCGAGATAGCCTCTCTGCCGCAACAAATCAGACGGTAATCAATAATATTCCTCCCCCAACATTCAGCATCACTGCATTGAAACAGAACTTCCAGAATCACGGATTGGATAGCCGAGACCTCGTGTCCCTCTCCGGTAAATCCATGCCCCGCAAAATGTGTTTCTGTCGCGAGCTATACCCCTACACAATCAAACCCCCTGCAAAATTCTTTACCTACTGAGACCTTAAATTTATATGTTTACTACCAATTTTGTTCCAGGAGCACACACGATCGGCCGCGCTCATTGCCGGATTGTGGATCCACAAATCACACCTATCGTGTCGCCGGACCTAAACCCGGCCTTCGCTGCCAATCTATCTCGAATTTGCCTGCCCGCCAACAGTCCGGCCAAGCAACGCCAAACCGTCCACCTAGACTTCATCACCGAGGATCTGTTCGACAATGCCTATTTCCAGAACATATTGGCCAAGAGGGCCATCTTTCACACCGATGCCGAGCTCTTGAATGCCACTGACACCATGCAACTCGTTCAACTGTACGCCCAAAATCAGGCCCAGTTCTTCCAACAATTCAGCATCTCCATGGTCAAGATGAGCCAACTAGGCGTGCTCACTGGCAATCAGGGAGTCATTCGGAAGAGATGCTCTGCTCCCAATTGACATTCAATATGCCACTCATGAAACCCCCTTGTTTGCTTCACCCTCT
The DNA here is from genome assembly GCF_043228905.1 of Azolla caroliniana. Taxonomy (NCBI): domain Eukaryota; kingdom Viridiplantae; phylum Streptophyta; class Polypodiopsida; order Salviniales; family Salviniaceae; genus Azolla; species Azolla caroliniana. The sequence goes on along the minus strand of NW_028230440.1, from coordinate 1,183,370 downwards.
CTTTTTTATGGCTGGTCATGTTTTGAAGTCACCTTTGCATCAAGTCGAATAACTCCTAAGCATTAATTAGTTCATCATTCCGACTAGTTTTTCATCCCTATGAAACGGAGAGCTGCATAAGCGGCTCCCTACCTCGTCTCCAATTTGTATCTCTCTTTTCGTGTAATGAAGAATGCTCATTCCCCTACAAATGGCTATGATTATGTCTACTAAAGGATATGATATTATTAGTGCAAACTACGAAACCCCAAATGAAGGAAAAATATGGCGAAAATAACTCTCACTCACACATCACAAACATAACCTTCAGATCTTGGTTTCAGGCTCATGCATGTGCCAATGCTAGGAAACTACTTAGTCACACCACATCTTTCATGGGGTAAATTTTTCAACTTGATTATTCTATTTCATGGATGACAAATTCACAACACTACGTTCTTTATGTGGATTCACTTGTCACACTGAGTAAACTTTTCAAGTACTTATTTCCATAACATTGTATCACATAAACCTATGGATCCATTTCTAACAAGAAGATAATACTTGAAGTCTTGCTACATTCACATCAAATGCCTACAAGTCCAGATGATACGACCAATACATCCACTTCTCAGGGTATTGAGGAGAACGTATTAGTACATGGCATGGATTTTGTAAAGAACTTCAAAACACCAGATTTACTTTGGCAAATCAACTTTTGAATTATAGATGATATCTTCCAAGGTCAATATATAAAGATCTGTGGACTAATAAATGAGAATCTGACTCAAATTGAGAAATTGAGTTGCTGAATTATATGTTTCAAAAAAGTAGATTCATATATATCTAGGTAAGCATTCAAACAATGCTACTCGTTGTTGTCAATGTATGCATATCAAAAACAAAAATCAATGCAAGATGGTCAGCCAATAAGACTAGTAAACTTGAATAGTATGGGTTATCTTTATTTCAAAATTGAATAGTAAACTCCTGATACCAGCTCAACTTTCAATTTCAACCTATGGATATGTTCAATATCTCCTTTCAACATCAATTGATCAAAAACTAATCTAAAAACTCTTTGCTGATGTAGATTAGGCATGCCCACGAAGTTGTATAAATTACATATATGAAGTCCTTTTTTTCCTTTTCCTTTATAGAAAACAAGGTTGTGCAAACAATGTACAAGAAAAAAATAATCTGATTTTCTATGTGCCCTAAAAATTCTAAGAGGCAGTATTCAAAAGTAGCATATGCAACAACTAAGAGCAAGTAGAAGCATCCCACTAACCCTTAACAAGAATACAAAGTGTCCCTCTGATCATGCTAATAATCCACAAAAATTGTACAAATTTAATTACGCCTTTGGCCGTTCATTAACTGTACACATCTGTACATACCTTTGGGGTCTAAAATCTAGTATTTGGCTCATATTTATTAGTGAACCTCTTGCTTGAAATAGGTGTAGCTGTTCTTGATATTTCTCTGGATTGATTCTCATGGTGGTCAACAAGCCTCATCTTTGCAATATTTGGTTCATATTTGCCAATGAACCTCTTGCTTGAAATAGGGACACGATTTTCGGGGACGAGTTGGGAATTCGGGATATTAGAGTGCAAAGGAACTGACTGTGACACATGCATCAGAGCTTGGAAAGATGGTTGTGGGGAGACATGCCCTGCCCTTCGCTTCATGTGTGTTGTTGATCCAATAGCAGGATCACTACAAGCAAGCATATATTAGACCACATTCAACCAAATGATATGGAGGAAGAAATGTCAAAGGAGGCACAACAAATAGGAAACATGGAACCATCTCCAAACAGCCCTATCTACTTGCGGCAAACCATATTTCATACAAAACATTAAAAATTCATAGAAGATCTTATACCAGCTTAATATGATCTAACATAAATATTACTGTGATCTATCAACATATACATGTGTGTATATACATGGTTCTACATATTGGGGAAGTACAAAACCAAAATGTATAGATGAAATAGAACACCAAACCAATGCTCCTAAAATTTTGGATATCAATGCTCTAGTGATTTTTCAGAGAACCAAGTGAGGATATTTCTGAAAACCAAGGAAAGTTTGGGGTGTTTGGATATATATATATACATATATATATGTCAAGGCTGTTTTAAGTAACACACATCTTTGTGTGTGTTCGTTCATGGCTGTCCTATACATCTGTTCGAAGGATGCCACCTCACAATTTTGAAACAGTTAATACAGGCCTGTTTTTTAAGTATATGTAGACATGACTCATGGCTGTATCTCCAATCAACGCAAGCTCCGGTTTCATTTAAAACATACAAAACAAAACTATATACATATGTATCTTGTACTAACAAGTCTACTAACCTCAATGTAGGTTGTATAGTCACTCGATCATGATCAATATCAGAAGTGGTATATTCCCTTCGTGTCATTCTCTCGACCACAGCCTATATTCAAAATCACTAGTTGGGAATGAGATAAAAAAGAACATGCATAAATTACTTTTGTTACTTGCATTATCATCAATTTTTAGGCCATCAAGGTTTTTTTCTTTGGCCAAAATGGTATGGACCTCTGAGAGTGAAATTCTATTGGATGGCATAAATCGATCCAGCTGAACAAAGGGGTGACATAGTAATGTAGATGCTGATGGGCGTTTTGCTGGGTCTCTTTGCAGACACAGTCGTATGAATTCACGTCCAATAGGTGATAATGTGTCAGGGATTGGCACATCATGGCAATTGATCACCTTGAACATTGCCGCATACTGGACCAAAGAAAACCATATGATATCATTATGGTGTATAATCCATAGGTTGCCTAAAAAGCAGTGTCTCGAATATTATAATGTAGGTGTAACAATACATAGATCTATCTATATGTATAGGAAAAGTTAGAAATAAAGAGTTACTTTTCTTGAATCATTATTTGGTGAATATGACTACATGAAAGCTATAAACTCACTCCTTCATATTGGAACCATGGAGGCTTGCCAGTGGCCATCTCTATGACTGTGCAACCGAGACTCCATATATCTACAGCAACTTCAAAACCTGCATTGTTTTGTTGGATAACCTATATATAGAATGCAAAAAAAAAAATACATTAAATGAATAGGAAAAAGTGGCTTTGAAATATGTTACAAAATATTATGATTGAATGTATGTGTCACCTCCGGTGCCATCCAATAAGGACTTCCCTTGAATGAAAGTTGAGCTTTCTCATTACCAATCTGCAAGGATAGGATATTAAGCTTAACAAATAATGCAGATCTTAAATACAACTATCAGGTTACACATCAAATATACAAACTTCGAAACTTCTTAGTAACCAAGCAATAAACTAAGAACTGGGGTATAATGTTTGTTGAGATGCAAACACTAGTGAGCCACTACAAGCTCCATCTGAGCAAAATCAACAATCGAAAGTAACATGGAAATAAAACCCAATTAATAAAACATGGGTAGAAAGAGATAGAGAATATGAACCAACATAAGTGCTAACTCAGATACAAACAACAGTAATTCCCTATGCGCTCCAATTGGCAATAGAGCAAAATCAGAAGCAAAAAGTAACAGGACATAAAAAAATTACAATTTCATCAAACATGAGTAGAGGTATTACAAGTTTTGCCATGCCGAAATCTGCCAGCTTCACGACCCCATCTTGGTCTACAAGAACATTGGCACATTTAATGTCCCTACAAAAGGTATAATCCTCTGAGTGTCAGAAAATGTGCATGCAAAAGAAAGACGAAAATTAAAAGCCTCATTTCATCAAGAAGAAAACATACAATTAACTACATTGTTGAAGAGAACTAAATAAATTTCCAGTCATATGGACTTGATGTGATTTCCTATCCTACAGAGTATCAAATTGGAAAACTCACTAGAAACAAGCACATTAGCAATATAGAAAACACAGTATGAAAACACGCTTCAATCCAGAACATACTAAATAAAGCTGAAGGGTATAGAACATCAAGATTGTCATAATTAAATCTTCAATATTATATAAAAGAAAGAAATTAGAAACAAAAATACTTTTCAAACACATCATCCGTATGACTTCTTTCAAAAGAGTGCGTCATTAGTGGCAGTTATTTAAAATCTATTGAGCATCACTTCTGGCCCGAAAAGAAACTTTCTAGAACTTTTTGAAAGTTAAACTTGATACACAGGTGGATGATCACCAAATCAAGAAGATATTTTGATTTTTGGATATTGGAATCAGGTGCATTCTGGACATGAACTATCTACAGAAAAATAAAGTCTACTAACATATTCAGATGCCAGTTGGTGATTACTTATGAGATAAAACAATAGTAGACATCGAATATGTAGAAGCCCCCTAATTGTTAACATCATCTTGAATAATGGAATTTTACTGGAAATAACAATTATTGTTCTCCCTTCCCAATCAGACTCTTCAAAGTATGAATCACCTCTTTGTGTTGAGTAAGATTCAAGAAAAGACCTGAATGAACACCAAGTATCAAGTTGGGTTTTTTTTCTTTCCTCCAGCGCACAAACTTTCAACATGTGAACGGTCTCCAAATAGTGGTCAGTCTTCAATTATTTCACTCTCTAATGGTTTAATGAGTTCTAGAAAAAAACAAGAGGGTATGCCACAAATGCTACATCAGGTGAAACACTCATTGATGACATATAACACTGAGATCCACACATACAGAGAACAACAAAGGTATCTCTTGACTTTACACACCCAACAAGCTTCTATCTTAGAGGGCAGCAAGAACAACGATGCAGCCATTGAGGCCATATACATATTCACATACACCTATGTAAGTATGCTTAACTATATTTGTAGATCTAAAATGAATGGAGTACTATTTTCAATGTTGAACGTCAATTGCAAGCATATGTGGCCACAATGAGTCAAACTTTTCTTAATTTTTACTACCCATAATGGTAGTAGTGCAACTGAACCATAGAGGAAAATAGCGATCATGATGTCTTAGATTACACACTACTCATTAACTCTCTTTTGCAAAAAATTATAGTCATCTGTGGAGATCAGGCACATGTGCTAATCACCACCAGTTACAAATGCCTACAGATATTTAAGCCTTTCATATTTAGGAAGTTAGATTAAAAACACATTTAGCTTCTGTTACTCATTTTGATGAGATAATATTTGTCATTCTTATGGACCATTATGAATTTTCTTTCTTTCTATATTATACAACTCCATGCTAAAGATTAAATGTTTGAAATATGACAGGACGCTATATTCTCACAGTTGTGGCTCTCCCATTTCTATGAAAATAATTTGATGCATCAGTCAGTTGTACAAATGTCAGCGTAAATTTCTTTTTGAAAATCAAGATTCTGTAGAGAGTAACTAATTTCACATTTACATACACAGGATGAGCATAGGCCTTTTTTTAAAGACTTGTGTCGTTACAAATGTATAGCCTGCATAAAAATTATATTAAAATAAAAAGTACATAATACTCATCTTGCAAAGAAAGGAATACCTGTGAACTGTTTGTTTGTCATGCAGATATGACAATCCCAGGAGAATCTGCCTTGTATATCGTCGGATGACTGATTCTGGGATTTTATTTTCAAACTCTTGAAGTAATTTATATATAGAGCCACCAGACACAAGTTCCAAGTATATGTACAAACTGTTGCCAATCTGCTCACACATACAGACATTGTTTTCTTTATTAATATTTCAAATGCATCACATTATGCTATGCACCTTATCCCTTTGTTTCCAACTTATTTTCCTCAATTTTTCACACGGCATTTCATTTTCTATGGTCAGCCAGTTTACTCTATAAACTTTGAAAAGCAGTTATAATCTCTCCTTTGTCTGCTCCATCATATACTGAATCAGCCCCATCCCTCCTCTCTATTGTGGTGTAAACATCTGATCATCAATGTTTTAACTGGCAACAATCCAAATCCTGTTGTTGCTTCATCTGATAATCATAAAGTTGGCTGATTTATATCCCATGAGTTCATTGGGTTCATCTGCATATTTGGCCTCAGAGAATAAAACTAGGTGAAGAAATCTACAAAACGGGCAGTATGTGCAAAACACAAGGTGATGTATGCCAAAATGTCATGTGTTACTGTAAAAAATACAAGCATTCTTTATATCCTCCTTGGGGAGCATGAGGACATCAACTACTGTCGCCATGCACAAGATGTGAAGGCATATACCATAATAACCTTATCACGATTTTGCCACCTTAGTGTTTAAAGGGAGAATCACCCAATCACTCAATGCTAGCTACATAAAGGATAATTGCACATAATCCAAGACGTCATTAATAAAAATATGAACTTACCGTTTCACTCCCCTTGTAGTGTAAAATATTTTTATGCCTCAAAACGCTTAGGAGCATAATTTCCTGAAGATTGAAAATAACAATAGTGAGTACTTAATTGAACCAAAATTTTCATGCGAATATAATGTTCCAAATAATCAAAACTTCAAATAAGTAAATAAGGAGGACTCCAGTTCAACTTCGCAAGCAAAGAATTCTTATAATGCTCCCAAAACATTTCCTCAAAGTTTCCAATTCCTGAACCCTTTGGAGCTCTACATACATGTCATTTGGAGGATCTATGCAGACTTGAAACAGAAGGCATTAAACCAAGATGTGCAATTTGAAGGGTGGTAGAAAAGGTTATTCCACCATAATTGAACTTAATTTAGGTTCCACCCTCAAGATAAACTTTGGAGAAAGAAAAAGAAATAGACCAACTGCCTATCACTCCTTGGTGATACTTTTTATATTATTCTGATAACAATCTGGAAATCACAAAAAGAAAAGTGCCAACAAAATACACCCCGGGAACATGAAATCCAATGAGTGTTCTAGCCAACCTTCACTGCTGACCTAATTGCTTCACGTCCATGGATATTCAGAAAAAGAAACCTAATTATGTATGTGCACACAAGAGAATTATTTGAGGAAAGAAATTACAGGGAAACCTTAAGGGTAGCAGCTTACTGGAGATGCGAAAAACTAATAAATTCAAGCCTCCTAAATGTCTCTGGTCATCCCTTAAATAGATAGATAGATATGTTTATTTTTAACATCCATGGAAGACCAATTATGATCAATGAGATGGGGCCCAACCCATGGCAAGGATCGAACTTGGGTTCTCTCAAAATTATGACTTTTGACGCTACAGTATAAACCACCACGCCAACAACTAGAGAGTGGTTCATCTTTCCTAAGTGGGTGAAAGGAAGAATAAAACTTAGCAATTATCAGTTCAATGAGAAAAAGAAACTTTCAGAATATTTGTATTCAAACGAGGGAAAGGTAACAAAAGATCCTTTTTGCAACAGTCTTTGGTACCCCAAAGCAGTTTCTAAAAGAATCATTATACTAGCTATAATAGATCAAACGGGTACCAACATTATTCCCTAGGATAAACTATAGTATCTGGAACAGTTGGCCAACAGTTGCTTGGATTCTCAAGCATGCAACTGCAATGATATAAATGATGGTGTACTGTTTCTATCTTCAACACACATGTATTAATTTATGGTTTTCATATTACATCAAACATAACAGACAGATCCTAGTTATTCCCACCTTTGGACTATATATATCATCTTAGGCTTTTGGGACTAGCTTAAAGGCCAATGCCATGTCAAGCTTTAAGACACTATATTCTACCTTCTTCATTTGGTCCAATAGCACATCTCTGATTGATAATGCTTGCGTTGTCTTTTTTGAACAAAATTTGATACATGGTTTCATATATTTACTTGCATAGTATGCTTGTAAGCATCCAACATTCTTTCATAGATATCACCTTAATATGATGATATCGTGTAGTTCAAAGGCATTTCATGTTGTTAACCTGCAGATCTTATTTATATGTATGTACATAAATTGATCAAAACATTGTAACATTCCCAGAACCCAAAAGAAGGCATAGTTAAGCCATTCAAAGGGTTTAGAAATGCTTGGGGGTTCTGACAGGCCTCTTTTGTTACTTTCAGAAAAGAAGGTTTATGTGCTTTTACAGCCTGATCACTGGGTTGACACATGTTACAGTGTTGTTTGGAAGATGAAAACAATTTGGTTTGGTGGAAACAAAGGTGATGCTATGAACTTGTAAATGAGCAGCCACCTTCTTACAAAAATCACTCATTACCAGCAATTATGGTTTCCTTCTTATACTTACAGAACTTTTTTGAGGCTATGTACTGCATAGCGCTGCCTATTCAGGCTTAGATATTTTCATTGTATGGATTTGATGTTGAACTTTGTTGACAATATGGGTATAAAGTAACCAAACTACATTCTGGGCAACCTATCCCCAAACAGGAAATCTTTACATGCTTGCCATGTCTCATAAGATAGTGGGAGCATACATATCGCTCTCTTCTTTGAATGTTCTACTCATATGGCAAGTGTTAACCTGATGATCATTTCATTACAATCTTTTTTTTGTCTTCATCTAACATTGATGTATCCCATCAGTAAGGTATTAAAGAAACCGTAGTGTGTATATATGTATGTATATATGCACAATGCATTACTGATTGTCTACCAATCACGTATGCATGGATGTAGACATGTATGAGCTGTTGAAGGTTTCAGGTTAAATAAGAACATTGAACCCAACTGACTAAACAAATCTAAAGATGTCAACGACAAGAGTTTGCAACAACCTGAGAAAGCTGCTTAGCACTTTCTTTTGATCTTGGATCATCTGCAACAAGTTCTACTTCTTTAATTGCACACAAATCCCCTGTTTCCCTTCAGCATTCCAGCAAGGAGAACGAGTAAGAAAGAGTGCAAAAATATGTCACAAAAGGATTCATTTATCATAAACGTTTCCATTATTAATGCCACATGGTTTTGTCAGCTACCTGTGAATGCCTTTGTAAACCTTTCCAAAAGATCCACTTCCAAGGAGAGCACCCTTTATCCACTGTCCACAATTTCCATCAGCTACCATGGAGCTTCGTGACCATGGTGTCGATGGAGATTGTGGATCAAGTCTACCCGAATCATCCGACCTGTTATGGTTTACCGATGGAGAAACTGAGCGAGGAGACACTGCTGGAGGCAGAGGCAGTGGGTGTCCATGTTGTGAATCATCATGCCATCCTAGGCCCATTTGTCTAGGGCTCAAAAGAGTACTCCTCGGACTCTGGAGAGGAGTTTTGTGGGGACTCGTGAGTCTTGAACTTGAAAGATGACTCCTTGGGCTTTGTGCAGGAATTTTATGAGCATTTTCATGCATCCCGCCATGATCAGGTACATTATTGTTAGGTGTCGCTCTACCGATACCTTGATATGATGGACATATGTTACGCCCTTTCATTCCCTCTATTTTTGTTGGTTGCTCAAACACGTTTCTTGGTGTTGCAGGAACTGGAGGTGAGCTTCCACAACATGTACTTTCATCACTTTCCTCATAAATTGCATGAATTCCTTTGCTGAAAATACACACATACAGATACTTCAATTGAAGATATGGGGATCACCAATCCTTCAAGATGTGTATATATGTACAAAGCTTCTTTTTTATGAGAAACCCATGAGTATTAAGCCAATGAATGGTTGAGATGTGTTTTGCTTACTCAAAACCACTATCTGGGGATGATCTTAATACATCAAGTGTTGATTGTGATTTTGATTGTGTTGTACCCTTACTTTCTCTGAAACCTGTGCTTTCACAATATACGCCATAACTTTCCAACTCACTTCCAGAGGATACGCAAGTATCCGAGCTTATAGAGCCATCAGATGATGGCCCATATCGAGGTGCCAGTTGTAGACCATGGCTTTCATTATCACGTGTGCCTTCAGACATTGAAAGAATATTAGATCATCAAGAACTAAAGGAATATGACATTTGAACTCAAAAACAACTGAACCAATCCTAAACTTAAACTCACAACAAAGAAATTTGGAGAAAAGTAAGGCTTAAACTCACAAAATACTGAAAGGAAAATTAGGTTTAAACTCATGACAGAAACTCACCATATCTTCTCGGGGAAACAGGCTCCGACACAGAGGGCAAGGTAGGTTCATGCCGAACATCATATGATCTGTTGGGCACCAATTGGAAGCTCTGAATTTTAGACAAATGTCGACGACCATTCCGGGACCGTTCAAGGCGTGGTGTGCTCGGAATTGAACTATCCTCATGTTTCCAGAGGATGTCATCTGTACTTTGAGGATTTCCTTTGTTTACTTTCTTCTTCCCTCCTTTCGAAGCTAGTTTAGGTATCCAAGATTTCATTGGGACAGCATCTATCTATTTATTTGTCTCTCTCTGTCTTTCGTCCTTCTGTCTATCTACCAAATTATATGTAAATGTGTGTATTGTATCCCAGAAAAAACTAGAATAATTGTGAATGAGGATATTCTTATTTGGGGAGTTCAAGTACAAAAATATTGGATTCCACCACAATTTTGCAGATGAAGTGTTGAAGGATTTTCATGGGTATACAGGCAAGTCTGATGCACAGCTATAGGACGCTTGGATATGGTTCCTGGAGTATACTATAAAACCATATAAATATATATCTACTCTGTTTTGCTCTTCAAATGTCTGCAGGTCATATTGATTTCTAGTCAACCTACAGGCAATATGGTTCTCAAAAGAGAAAGAGAGAGAACACTATGCTCTTCCTCCTCTTCCAGAAGATGAAGATGTAAGGTCAAGCTCTCTGTCTCTGTCTCTGTCTCTGTCACTGTCTCGCTGTCACTGTCTACAGAGTAATTGAACAGAACAAAGAAGAAGAGGAGGAAGATCATTCAAAAAAACGACCAGTCTCTGGAAAACCCACATTTTGAGTTTATCGCAACACGTTGAGAAACGAAATGAAGAAAAGACTTTGTTGGGGGCCCATTACATCATATTCCTCACGTTTCTCATTTCACTTCCTCGGCAAACCTCCCCTGCTTCTCCTTTTCTTCTTCTTCTTCTTCTTCTTCTATTCCTTCTTCTATTCCTTCTGTCCCCTATCTCTTGTCTCCATACCCACACACATAACAACACATGACCCACACAAGTGTATCACCCCAATACGAGCACTGAGATTAGCTTAACCTAGTGTTTAGTTGTTATTGTTAGACTACTAATCCTAGGTCGTGGGTCCTCTCTCACATCATATATGCGAGAGAGTGCTTAGCTCCCTTGCTAACTCTAATCTTCAATCGTGCCCTCGCTGAGGGTTTTCCACCACAATGGACCATGAACACAGTGGCCCCTATACATAAAGGGGGGGGACCGCATGGACCCAAATACATATAGGACCATTATGATAGATCATACCCTTGCTAAATTATATGGTGCGGTAATGGAGGCAGAGCTTAGCGATTATCTGGAGACCTTAAATCTTCGTGCACCTGAACAGGCTGGTTTTAGACGAGCCTTCTCCGCTATTGATCATATCTTCACACTTAGATGCTTAATTGACCAAACTAAGGCTCACAAGAAGAAATGGACTTCCGCAAAGCCTTTGACGCGGTCCCTAGGGAGCAGTTGTTTGATAGGCTTAAAAGCTTGAGGATACCAGATGATATGGTTTGGGCCATCTACGCACTATATGAACAAGTGTCCGGGTGTGTTCGATGCCTAGGTGGCCTATCCGATTGTTTCACTAGCACTATTGGTGTAAAACAAGGTTGCCCCCTATCTCCGACTCTTTTTGGGATCTACACTGATGAGATCACAGATTGTATTGCTCGTAAGGGAGGCAATGGAGTAGTCCTTGGGGATATGCAAGTTCGTATCTTGCTCTATGTAGATGACATAGTCTTGCTCTCTTAATCTGAACACGACCTACAAAGGCACCTTAATGCCTTAGATGACTTTTGTGCACAACAAGGATTGGTAGTGAATCTAGGGAAAACTAAAGTCCTTATCTTCCACACGTCAGCCCAAGTTAGAGCTAAGTGTCACCTAACTATCTCCCATAGCCCAGTTGACGTGGTTGGATCATATGTCTATCTTGGAGTCACTTTCAATGCCCGCTCAGGTAAATTTCAATGAAGGATAGACTTACGAGAGGACATGCATTCCTCTCACTCTTCGAGAGACAATACCATCAAGCATACTTCCAACAACCACGGACTAAAGGGTGGCTCTTTGACTCATTAGTGACTCCCTCCCTCATGTATGCATCAACAGTTTGGGCTCCTAGAGAGACCATTGGTGATGATATTATCACGCCAACTCCGAAGCAAATCGACAGTCCCACATGACATTATTCGGGCTGAGTTCACTCTACCCCTGATGTTAATAGAAGCATTTTTTCAACTTGTAGTCTTTATCCACTGGATACATAGCCAACCACATGATAGAATATCTCATCAAGCCTTTAAGGCCTCTCGATCATTGTATGAGTTTGGCTATACTGGCTCATGGTATGGCATGATGGTGAGTTGGCTTCTTGCGAACAATCTAGACATTAATAACCTCCCCCCCCCCCCCCCCTTAAGTACGACCACACGATTAATAACACTTTAATCTCTCATGAGGACCGAAATAAAGTAATACGCCAAGAAATATGGCAAATTTACACTTGATGTAAATGGATCACCCCACTAGAGCCACTCCCATCTAAAATGTTGTACTATAAGGAACATTTCATGCACTTCTCTAAGTTAGGTTTTATTACACGGCCAAAATACCTGGATGTATTCTTACCACATGCACCAAGGGTTGCCATTGGTCAACTTAGAATATCATCTCACCAACTTGAGATTGAGCATGGACGTATTAATGGAGTCCCTAGGGAGGAAAGGATATGTAGGTTATGCCATGTAGAGATAGAGATGAGTACCACTTTACATGCAAATGTCCCATCTATGCCGAGATAAGGGCCAAATACCAAGACATACTTGGTTCCTCTCCCACCCTCCCTAAACTTTTAGATACACTAGATATAAAGAAATTAGGTAGATACATCCTAGAATTAAAACAACACAGAGAGAATAAGTTACAAAATGTTGACAATAGGGTTGCTAATGTTCACCAACATGTAACAAATGAAGTCTTTTAGGAACAGGGGGAGACAACAAATGTCGACACACCTGCACCACTCAGGCTTTTCCTTGATGAAGCAGAAAATCAAAGAAGAACCAAATGCCCTTGGATGCTAGGTTTCAAAGCAACTCGATGTGATGTAGAAGCAATAAAGAAAATAAGGGAACGTGAGCTACACCGCCTAAAAGCCATGGTTGGGGCACTCTATACACCAGGACCATGGGTCACACCCACACCAAAACCCTTTGACCTCCCACTTCTTTTCGAGAGGCTTGGGTGGAAATGAAATTAGGCTTAGTGCAAAGTCACTTCTTTTTTATCAAGTATACTATGTTTTGTACATGACTAGAACTCTTTTAGCTTAAGCTATTTTTACTTTACTTTTATTTTAGTTTTGATGATTGGATAAATACCCATTCTTGTTGCAAACCAACTGTCTCATGGGCTAATTTTGGCCTTAGAAGACGTTAATATAACTTTCTTTCTTTCTTTTCTCTCTCTCTCTCTCTCTCTCTCTCTCTCTCTCTCAAAGTTTTAAGGACGTGTCAAAACGATACATTGAGTACTAGACAAACGCAATGCCATCCACACATGGCTTGGAACATGGGATGCATTGCACTTGCTCATCTGTGAATGAGACTTTCTTATTGCAACAACCATGTAGCACAAATGGGAGGGATTTGTAGCCTCACGCCTCACACATTCATTATGTTGGCATGTTACACTAAGCAATAGCAAACCATCTCCTTCTCCAATATAGGCAAAGCACACTCACCCATTCACCCCAAAGAGGCCAACGTCATGTCCACCCTTGCTTCCATACTACTTAGCCACTTCAACGGAAAAAAACCCAAGAATTAAGAGACATTCATCAACTCCACACACCATGAGAATATTTCAACTTTTGCATGTAGGCTATATTTAACCTTCGAAGATGACGATAAAATCTATCTATCTTGTCAAGCCGTATCCATGGTTCTATCTCTCCCTCTTGTGTTCACAACAAAGAAATATATTTTCTACTATTGAAATTGTATGTTGCATTTTCCCAATCCTAATGTTTAAACTGAAGAAAGATCTATAACATTATAATTTATAATATCTCATAGACCCATAGTTATCACAGTTGAGAAAGTGTGATCTATAATTGAGTAAAATAATCTATTATTCCCTTTTGTTCGCCACAATATCATAATAAGAGATCGAAATATCTAAAAGGTGCTTTGACAATGATTATTCATTTAATGATGTGAGGAAGATAAAATATATGTTTAAATGCTTGTGAATCAACGCGTATTTTATTAAATCCCCCTTATTTATTTAAACCAGATGGACATTTGGGTGAACATGGTTGACAAAAATAATGAAGCATTTTTATTGGAATGTTTTGCTCATAAAAAAGTAACTAGCTTATCTATTTCAATAGTCATGGCAAATCGGTCCCCATACATAATTTCATTGTTAGCTAGTTTAGGACTAATTCCTCACACTTGCCTATTCTCAAAATGTAACGTGTGTTGATTCAAACTTCTTCATGCATATACAATGTGTGGTTCATACTAGTTTAATTTCGGGATATGCTTGAAATGAAGAAACTGTACAGAAAACATCTAGCACTATGATGGTTTCAAGTATCGTCTCATGGATATGTTGAGGCGGTGTTGTATTAGTTTTGAGCAAATGCAACACAACATATGTATACAGTTTACTTTAATTTTAATACCAATGGAGGATATTTTTTATGAAAAGAAGAAGAACAAGAAGAGGGTGTGGTCCATCCATCACATTGTATTATGTAGTGATTTCTTGTTTTCCACTTGGAGTATTTGTCATATATTTGTACCTTGTATAGACTACAATGTGGTGAAGTGTTACAATCTTTTGCACTCAAGATGTGACACCATAACATTTCTTCATCGTGATTGTGACAATTACAAATGGCCAACATTGTTTATGGGCTCTTGGAACTACTAGCCCCCACGTTGACGGTTTCCTACTCACCTCCCACCCTCCCTTCATTGTAGGCCATACGATCAGGCTCGTACTGGCCGGTGATGAACGACACTAGTTTATAGCTATAGGTACCTACTTACATTAAGTAGTCAATTTGAAAGGATTTGTACGTAGCCTCATATTCTTGAACTTGGTCGGAGGGCAAATCCCTGATTTATGTATAAGCCACCTTGTATAGTTTTTCTATAATAATATCTCCTAACTAATGGGAAAGTACTGTCTTTTTTTTAGGGGGGGGGGGGGGGGGACTATCAGTGGGGACCTTATTACTCTTCGCATCACACCGTCACAATTCAGTTTATCCCTTGCAACATAATGATCATTATTTACTATCAAACATGTTGGATAGGCACACAAAACACAAACATGAAATATTTCTTTTTGTATTAATGTTAAAAGTAGACATAATGTCTACCTAAAGTAGAGGAGTTGTATGTACATATATGATACATTTTTAAATGTTCATTAAAGGCATATTACACATTAGAGACAAAGTTGGAGGATGAAGAATATCAATATAGATTTAAAAAATACAATTTCCCCACATGAACATGTATACTTCGTTAATGATTTTAGAAGGTTTGCGCGATAGTTGATAGAGCATAATATACATTAGATCTAAACACAATTCAATTATGTTTAAATTTTGAATTGTCCCCATTCTTTTGAAATCATAGACAATAATTATTCCTGGCACATATCAAACTTAGATAGGAATAAGACATTAGCACAATATGGACATATTGGCCTTTTTGTTGGACTAGATAAACAAACAGAGGTGGAGCCAAAAATCGCAAAGTTTCTCAAAAACAATAGGATAATACCAACAATCAACCATGTCTATGATATATTAAAAAATATATTCACAAGTAGAATTCGGGAATTTAGGTGTATAAATATGACAATGTAGTAGTAAAGCTCAATGTTTATAACATCAAAGGTGTTGGCTACAATATGGAGGAGAGGGTTTGATGTTGCATCATAGACCATGAACGCTATGTATTCGCAACATTCACATGGGGACTCTCCACCATTTACCTATCTGACAATGCTTACACAAATATATAATGTTTTGAGAGTAAATATAGATGAGTTACAAAGTGCCCATAATAGCAACCATCATGTACATTTATGTATAAGTTGAGAGAGGAATACAAATGAGTTGCAAAGTGCCCAATAGAGCAAACTATCATGCATATTTATGCAAAAGCCATAGCCACAAAATATTATTTTACTTATGTGTTTCACAATCTAGATATATGTATATATGAATGAGCAATGCATTCACTCCTTTGTCATGAAATATAGCATTCTAATTCCTAAACCCTTATAATACATAACACTTCATGACAATCTACTTGAGGAGAATCATCCAAAGAGGTTAATATTGTCTCCATGTTTGCACACTTGATTGCAAAGGTTGCCCGATTTGGCCTAGCCATTTGAGGGACCCCAAAAACTCTATATGTTAAAACAAATATTTGACTAACAAACTTAAAGAGACATCACAAATTGGCACATCTAAATGGTCCTTGGATGTAATGTCTTCCTTTTGAATGTCAAATTCTCACCAACTTCATGCTCATGCCTCTTATTGGGTTCTTTTTATTGTTGTGTCATAAACTTTACTTATGTGTCCATATGATGAACTTTCGCCATGGGCTAGACCCCTTCTCCTAAATTGCAATCAGTCTCCCATTGATGTTAACTTTCTCTCTCTTTCTCCATCTCTCTGTTCATAAATAATATCTTTCATTATGAAAGAAAAAACACCACCGTGACTAGCTCACAAGAGCCTTTAGAACTCTTATGGGCATCTATATACTATTATGAACTCGATCCCACCCTACACTCTAGTTATGATGACATGTTACCTTGCACAATACTCTCTCTCTCTCTCTAGTCATATTTGACCTCCAAAGACGATAATAGAATCTATCTATCTCTCTGTGTGCGCATGCGCGCACAGAAGATAGAGCAACACCAACAATCATTAAGACATTATTCTAATAAGTGTTCGGCACCTTCAACGGCTTTAGGGGCTCCTTAAACAAAGATACTCAAGCTTGGCACTTGTGTCATCAAAACAACTTGTTGAACATGGAGACAACCATTGTTGTTATGCTAAAACACAAAGATGGTTCGAGTTGCATGGTGCACGTATAAATTAACTACCCTCATTCTAATACAACTTGCATTGTCCCCATTTAAACATAACCAAAGTAGAAAAGAGTAGACAAATCTTAAATGATATTATAAACAACTTGGATAATGGAAGAACATAAATCAAACCCAAACAACACCTCTCGATACCAAGATGGTCCACTAAAATGCACACTTTTTACTCACATTAGAGAATGGATTTACTTAGATCCCTCTTATATGGATATACATCTATCCTGTGTGTTGCAAAGTATGATAGGGTATCGATATACTTCTTCACATTAGTTAGAGATTGGGGTAGGTAGATATGCACACATACATGTAGAACAAAGAGATTGCCAATTATGTCATCAAGAAATAGAATTTGAAGAACATTACGTCTATTAATATACAATTGTTTATTAAATAAGAGGCAAGTAATATCATCTATTTAACCAAGACATGGGATCACTATGTAAGGTAATACAAAATGATCTTCATAGAACTCAAGAGATACAAGAAGAAGTTGTTGAAGCACACCAATACAGCCAACAAAGAACAATCACAAATTTATTTAGCTCCATCACTCCTATTCATGCTACAATTCACTCAAGAGCTACACAAGTGGGTTCCTTGACTAGGACATTGCGAAGGGGTGACCATAGATTGGGGTCTGGGCAATAGAAAATTTCCTTGCATGTAGGCCCCAACCACGATTACACAACCCTCATAATTAGCTGATAAAGGCAATTATCTCCTCCAATCGCAAGTGTTGCCCGCACTTTGGAGATCTCTCCAATTTGGATTGAACTATGCAAGAGACCTTTTGAAGACAAAAATTTCAATCTATTTAACTCAAGAATATTTTATGCATTAATAACAAGCTTCTTTAGTCGTGTTTTATTTTGTTTATTTTTAACATCTATTTGGTTTTTGTACTCTGACGACAATGCAAAATTTTAAGATGCGATCACTAGTTTTGTCTTATTGACTATTTTGGCCTCTTAAAGATGTTAGTATGTATATCTTTCTTTCTCTCTCTTAGTACACAACATTGTAACAATATGTATGTTAAGATCAAATATACACGTGTGTGTGTGTGTGTGTGTGTGTGTGTGTGTGTGTGTGTTTATTCAAGTATGTAACTATGCTAGATTTTCTCCATCCTCAAAAATTGTGTAGCCATAAATGAAGTATGACTTATGCAATGTGTTTTAACACTATTATTCGTGTCACATCTATCGACGAATAAGAACTATGTTGTTTTCTCTAGTTGTTTTCAAAGGTGCGTATATCTACACGAGTGCATTTCTAATCATAGTGTTCAAATTTCGCAATATGTAATGGTTGCGTATGTTGAGGCTAATATCATTATAGTGTGATGTCATTGATGAAATGAACCATGACAAAATATAGTTCAAGATAATAAAGAATTTACCAATCGTATTCGAAGTTACGAAAAAAATATATACATTAGATTGGACATTTAGTTTTGTACATGATGAAGAAAGATATTATGAACACTAATTAATGAGGAGCAAAGAGAGCATATGCCTCCTATGGTTGTGAAAGGAGGAGATGTCTTTTGGAAAATGCAATCTTATGAAAATGTTGTAAAGTCATACAAATAGAAAAACTTATTAAAATAATGAGGTTTTTAAATCTTAGTCAAGACTCAAGACCAATAAGCGTTTGTTTGTCATACCTTTTTTTAAGACAAAATTTGTATACCACCCATCTTATGGGTTCACCAAATCCAAGCCTATATTGAAGATATTTTTGTTGTGCTACTTTGTTTATTCAATCAAAATTTAGAGACACAAATTTCCACAAATATTGTGCTTTTATTAGCGCCATGTACCAACATTCAAATCTCTCCATTGGCATTGATCTACTACATGACATGCAATGGATTGTAGGGGCTGAAAATCTAAATGTTAGGCTCTCTCTCTCTTGCTCTCTTAATTAGCTTACCCTAGTGATAAGTTGTTAGACTAATTAGTACTACCACTATGTCTTGGGTTCGAAACCCAAATAGAGAGAGAAATTACAGAGCAGGAAGAGTCTAATGAAAATTTCAGAAATGGGGTTAGCTTAGAAGCTGGTCGCCCACACAAGATGTGAAGCAATACAAAACTCTGCTTGTCGCCTATTCCCAGACCGGGAAATCTCTGTGTGTCGACTTCGATGCTGCATCATTAGCACCTTCGACATAACTCCAGTAACCATGGCCCAAGCAGGTATTGGTGCATCTGACAGGAACTGCACGCTCACTATACGCAACGCTCGGCCACAACCGAGCTTAGAATCATACACAGAAAAAACGGTGAAAGAATGCACGACACGAAGAAGAGAAGAGTACGCAGGATGTTTACGTGGAAAACCCAAACTAAGGGAAAAACCACAGCAGCCCACATGCTGCAAACTATCACTATGTTAGAATGTACAACAGTGAGTTCACGGAGGCAACAACCTCGTGCTCACGATCCTCGCCACAGGCGGCGGTTACAACAGAGGCAACGACCTCTTTCTCTCTCTCACTCTTTGTACACAGTTACGCGCTCTCTCTCTCCTTGCACCAACAAGAATAACAACTACAACAACTGACCTAAAAGTTTGCCCTAAGTCATATTTATACTAATATGACTTTTCGACTATTCACAAATATAGCCATGATGGACTCTCAGAAACATATTTACGAATATGTCTCTTCATCCGGTGAGCACTTCTCATCGGGTCTGCACCATCCGGCTCTCCGTAGCTGGGTACTCCTCATCCGGTCTCGGCCGAGTTTGTTCATCGGCACTGTTCTTCTCCCTTCCCATCCGGAGGGACCTGTTTCCTAACAGCATCTTGTACGACCGAGATGCATAGTTGCTCCTATCGAGCTTCTTTGTCGTAAGCGAGTGTCCCATTCCATTGTCCATGTTCCTGTTTTTCTTTTTCCAAAAATGAAGAAGGCTTGTCTTTGTCTTGTTCGCATGCTTTTCTGTCGGTTGTAGAGGAGTCTCAACCTTCACGCTCTGATACCATGTAAAGAGTTACGTGAGCGGAAGACACCTGAGTACACAATCGGTTATTCGGAAACAATGAATGAGAGAGAGATTAAGTAGAGCAAACAACAATATTTCGATTACAAAAAAACTCAGTACATACAACAGTGCTCACATGGCACCTAATGTTTACACTTGGCAGCCACATGAATGGCTCCATGGGCTAAGCGAATGGCGCCTTGCATGGCTCTCCAAAATATGTTGGGGGACGATGAAAAAGTAGGGATTTTGTTTGTAAAATCGCTAATTTTACATTTGGTACCCATATATGTAGTTGCATCCATAAAAGAAAGCACAATAATCAAGCAATAACCGAGCTAGATCCCTAGACATGTTCGTACATGTGTACGAGACATGAGAAAATGGGATATGTTGTCACCATTTCCACATGGACATCCAATGTAAAACCTTGGCCTAGCCCTACTTAGCTTTCTTCAACATATAACATACATGGAACCTTGACCCACTCTACTTGTTATCTTCTTGGGTGGATTCCCCATGACATTAAAGACATTGTTTCCCCTCTGATCACCATAGTTCGTCCAAGGGGCAAACTGTTGTTCAAGTGTGGATGCAACTCAATGCCTATAATCCAACAAATGCCCTATTGGTGACCCAACAATAATGAATGAGACCGCACTAGACTCTCATCTTGAAAACTATATTTCTATTGTTCACATTTTCCCTCATACCTGCATACACAGGGAGACAAAGCTCCCTTTGAGGACGCCTTTCGTCCACGATGTCACCATTCTCTCATCAATAAATAGACAGTGAACAAATTACATAACCACATGGTCTAATAAGTTCATATTCACTTGGCTTCTCAGTGGGATCGAGCTCTTAAAATGGGGATCAAACCCACATACCTTTATCTTTTACCTCAACTACATGTGGTCATACCACACAGTGGCATGATTTCGGCATCTCATGTCTCTTTCAACTTGCATAATCCTTGGTTGTCCTTTTTTAGGATCTCCAGGCTCGACCCCTCAGTAACTAACACAATGGAAAGGACACATTGCCACTTGTCAGTTCACATATCTCTTTAATGCAAGGATCATTGACTGGTGTCTGATCAATCCTCAATCCCCTCTTGCTGTTTCTCCTCATCAGTGCATGCATTAACTCACATGTGTCCTGTTCAGACTTTTTGGTCAGTTGCACTTTCGTTTAGTTCCTTATTGCTTGTTCCTCCGGCAGTGCATAATCCACACATATGTTCACATGCCATTTCCCATATCCTATGTTGATTTAGACTCCATTGTTATTGGACATACAATCCCAAACACCATTAACACCAGCCACACCCAATGCATAAACCCACAAGGTACACTTTGCATGTTGCTTAGTCATAGCACCATGTAAAATTGTGTAATTACAATGATACAACGGGAGCTCGAATTTGGGTTGTTGACCATTGATGAAGAATATACCTTAGCACAGCATGATAAATACCGAAGCACACCATAAGCCATAATACCACATTCTAACCATTCCAATCTGATCGAAAAATTGACGTTGAGTTCACTAAAGTGTGCTCCTGGTTTCCAATGGCAGCAAACACACAACTTTCATCCATCAACTGTAGCCCAATATGTTGGCAAAACATCCTTTGAATAGAGTATTTGTTAAAGATCGTTAATGAACTTCATCTCATCTTCCTCTTGCTCACACATTTCATTAGATGTATATAAGGTGATGATTTCATGTAGATGACAAAGCGCTAATATATGGAAAAGCGTAAGGTAAAACCGGTGGCTCCACCTTGCATTTTCTCCTCTCATAGACCTTTGTGGCAATGTAAATGACATGACATCTTCATGTCGCTAGTTGTTTTTAGAGTAGAAGAGTCATCTTCAGCCACAACAAGTTGCACACCTCGTTGCTTCTTACTTACGTGGAGTTTTACCCTCCATACTTCTGTCAGCAAGTTTCTTGTACATTTCTTTGTTGTTTTGCTTTACTTCCCTTAGCCTTCCTTTGAAGTATTGTGCATCTACGTTCCCAATGTTTTCCATGTGTTGAGGCTTTGGGAGATGCAATTTTGCAATAGCCGTAGTATTTGTCACCTTCTGGTGAACATCACCCAAGTTTTGATACTCTTGAAGTCCCAGATTTGGTACTACATTACATCACCAAGCTATATTGAAAGTTTCCATCTCTTTTGATATTTCCCATGGCTTATATAGATTTGCACATAGGCCTACAACCGAAACAAGGTCGAACAATCTGGATGTATACTTTCTTATACCACTCAAATGTATTAATTCCTTTATATATTTGAACTATATGTGCATCCATTAGTCACA
Source organism: Azolla caroliniana (assembly GCF_043228905.1). Classification (NCBI taxonomy): domain Eukaryota; kingdom Viridiplantae; phylum Streptophyta; class Polypodiopsida; order Salviniales; family Salviniaceae; genus Azolla; species Azolla caroliniana. The sequence goes on along the minus strand of NW_028230440.1, from coordinate 1,160,850 downwards.
TTCATCATCTTTAGTTTATTTGCTTCTGCATCCAACCCAGCACGGGAATATATTTGAGACATTAGAACATATGCTACAGCATCATCTTGATTCAAATGCAATGCATTTTCAAAGGCTTGTTTCCCAAGCTCTACATTTCCCCAAGTTTTGCAGGCATCTAGTATACTATGCCAAACGACAGGATCTGAGGAGAATGGGATCTTCCTGATCATCGCTCCAGCGTTCTCTAATTGACCCGAACGTACAAGGAGATCCATTATACATGTGTGGTGTTCCAGAGTTGGACAAATACCATACTCTGTCTTCATGGCCTCAAAGTATTGTTGACTCTTCGTGAGTTGACCCGAGCGGCTGCACGCATTAAGTGCAACAAGAAAGGTAACCATATTTGGTCTTATTCCTTGTAAAAGCATGCTATCAAAGAGAAGAAAAACACTGTCACATTCACCAAGATGAGCATATCCCACCATCAGTGTAGTCCAAGAAGCTACATCTCTAACTGGAAGCATGTCAAACACTTGTTGTGCTTTGGCAACCAAACCACATTTGGCATACATATTTAGCAATGTATTTCCAAGAACAAGGTCATTTTGAAGAAGCCCCTCATGTTCAATTACCATGTGTATATCACGAGCTCTATCTAATGCTCCCATGCTACAACATGCCTTCAAGATAGCAACAAATGTGACAGCATTAGGAGAGACTCCCTCACTTTGCATCTCATCAAAGCATTTAAATGCTTCTTCTGAAAGACAGTGGTCAACATACCCGGCAATTAAAACATTCCATGATACTGTATCCCGAGATGGCATCTTATCAAACACTTGCTGTGCTAAACCAAGCAAACCACATCTCGCGTAAGTATCAATCAATCCATTTCCAACACCAATGTCTCTTTCTAAAAGTCCATGTCTTTCTATTTCAAGATGCAGTTCATGCATCTGTTCCCTTGCACATAGGTTTCCACATACTTTCAAGCCCCAGACAAACGTAACAGCATCCATGGGGATGTGTTTATCTTGCATCTTTTGGAGGCATTCCAGTGCTTCCTCACCTTTTCCATGTTCTGCATAACCTGCAATAAGGGCATTGCATGAGATGGTGTCTTGGATTGCAAGATTATCAAAAACTTGCTGAGCCATATCAAGGCAATTACATTTGGCATACATTTCCACCAAAGCATTGCCAATAAGCACATTTTCTTCTAAGCATTTTTTTTGAACCACAGCATGTATTTCTTTACCCTTCCTTAAATCACGTAAGTCACTAGACGCTTTAAGGCCACAAACAAACGTGACAACATCTGAAACAGTGCTCTCAATATGCATTTGTTCCAAACAATCAAGCATTTCTTCTGAATATCCATGTTCAGCATATCCAGTCATCAATGAATTCCACAATACCGTATCTCGAACTTGTATCCTATTAAATACCTCTCGAGCGTTCCCAATCAAGCCACATTTAGCATACATATTAATCAAGGCACCAGCGACAAAAAGGTTCTTTTCCACTAATCCCAACCTTTCAATCTCAGCAAGTATTTTGTGACACTTGTCAATGGTTCCAATCTCACCACAAGATTTCAAGATACAAACAAATGTAATAGCATCTGGTAAGATACCATCACCTTGCATTTGTTCAAATCGGTCTAATGCTTCTTCATTATGTCCATGATCAGCATATCCTACAATCAATGCATTCCACGACACTCCATCATGAACCGAAAGCCTATCAAATACTTCTTGTGCCATGATAAGAGAGCCACCCTTTGCATACATGTCAATAACACTATTACCAACAAAAATATTATCTTGCAACAATCCTAATGCTTGAGCTATAGCATGTATTTCTCTACCTTTACATGTGGCAACTATATTACCACAAGCTTTCAAGATGCAAACCAATGTAACACCATCTGGATAGATGCCTTGAAGCTTCATTTGTTCAAAACAACCAATTACATCTTGGTTATGTCCAAATTCAATGTACCCAGAAAGGAGTGAATTCCACATGACAATGTTTTGGGTGGGAAAGTCATGAAGCACTTCTTGGGCTCGAGAAAACAAACCAGACTTGGCATACATACCAACCAATGCACTGCCAATGAATACATCTTTTTCAAGTAACCCTAGCCTAGCAATTACAGAGTGAAGTTCAACACCAAGTTCAAGGTCTTTTAGCTTTGATGAAGATCTAAGTAGAGATACAAAGACATGCCCACTAAGTCGCACATATTCGTCATTTTGCAAGTGAGAGTAAAGAGCAAGAGCATGGTGTAACTCGCCACATTTCACATAGCCAAGAATCATGGAATTCCATGAGCTTTCACTTCTATAAACCAATCGATCAAAAACTCGACTTGCATCGCAGATCCTTCCAACTTCCACTAGCATTGAAACCAAATGGTTTCCTAATGACCTGTGTGATTCAATCCCCTGTTTCTGCATATATTCATACAAATGCAAAGCATATGACGTATCCTTCACTTTAATACAATGCTGGATTGTGCTTGTTAAAACATCACAATAACGCTTGGAAATCCTCCCATGCTCAATTCCAGGTAAAGTTTCAACGTTAAATGATTTGTATAAGGTTTTGCATTGATCCATCGTCATTCATCATCCATCAAGGAGATTTTAACATTGGAGACTATTGTCTGCAGGGGAGAGAGACATCGGCCAAAATTCATGAACAGACTCCACTTCTGTCCAGGTAACATTATTTATTTGGGATTTAGTTATTTCTTCAAATGCCCCTCCCTGGACTTTGTTATTTTCCCATGGAACACCCTTAGTTTGGGCATTATAAGACAAGAAAACGAGGGTAAATTAACCACCGTGAAAATGTCACATAACAATAGCTGTTTCGGGTGTTTGATCAAATGGGCATTTTGGGAAATAATAATCTTGCCTCTTTGGGAAAAATAAAGCGAGTCACATAAGGGATCTTTCCGAAGTGTTTCTATGGTAATGTCACATAGTCTCATGATCAAGGCCAAATCACCAACAAACACTCCATCACAATTCATATGGTAGGTAGTTGTCACACTAAGACACAAGTAAATTGGATATGTGTATAGATATGATCTAACACTAAAAAACATAGCATGCACCACATATGTTCTAACATATTGAGTTAGAAATGTTCTAACACTTTGTGTTATGGTATGTTCTAAGGGTTCCTTTGGGTTTCAAAACCTTGTGTCGCTAATGTCATGTTAGAGGAGATGTTTATCGAACATGCTATGCCACTGACGAATAACAAAGTGCTTCTTGGGGTGTCAAAATCCCATGACATTATATGTGTCATACTAAGAAATGCATGTCCTATGGTAGCGCTAAATGGGAAACATAAGCTTCTTCTGGTTTGAAAATATCACAATCACTTAATTATATATTGACTTTTACATATTTATCACAATTCCTCATCGCATCAATCTGATGCCTCATGGTCTGCAAACAATAAACACCACCATCTTAGGTGTGGCTTAATTGATTCTCTCTCTCTCCCAAAAAGCCCTCACAACTTCTTCTAGAAGCAAGCAAAAAGATTTAAAATATACACAAAAGCAGAATTTGGGACTCTAGATGGATGGAAGCTGTGAAGGAAATGGGTTGGCAAATGCAATACATCACATCCATAGAATCTTTTGTAAATGAGGTTTTTTTGCAACATTAATGTATCGCAGTTTGGAGAAGATGTGGAGGCTCACCTTTCACGCATTATATTATGCAACAAATGACAAACCATATTATTCTCAAAATAGGAAATTGCACTATGTGATACATACTAGAGATCCATCCCTTTGTGCACCATATGCGCAAAGTGCTTCGATACAACTTAGCTCACATCCTCTTCAACTTGAGATGGGTGGTGATGAGACTCATCAATTATGTGTTTGTTACCTTTAACAAGTGCGAGAGTCATAATATCCCACTTTGATACAAAATGTGTTGCATTTGGCCATATTCAAGTTTGCTTTCCACACATTGTTAATTCCACCCACTCCCTACACATTCCTCTGACGATCTAAATGTAGGCTCTCAATTGCAGCGTTCATCGATAAAATTCTTGAACATCAAGAGTCACTCGTAGCTAATAGAATACAATTTGGTTCACCGTGTAACACTAATTTGGTTCTAGACATATTTGACATTTGAGGATGATAATGAAATCTCTCTCTCTCTCTCTCTCTCTGCCTTTAATCATATTCGATTGTGCTTTCCACAAATCTTCGACTAAGCCCAATCCTTGCAAGAATTTCTCTCACAACCACAATGTGCACTCTCGATTGCAACATTCATTGGTAAAGTTCTTGAACATCGAGAGTCGCTATTCACTTTCACACGTAACACGTGAAATGTAATATTTTTGGTATCATAGGTCATATTTGACCTCTGAAGACATAATATAATCTCTCTCTTTGTGTGTGTGTGTGTGTGTGTAAATAACGGCTTTCACCACGAAAGAAAAAAAAACCACCATGACTAACTTACGACAAAGTATAGAACCCTTATAGGGAGCTAAATACTACTACTACAAACTGAATGTCACCTCCAGCAACTCAATTAATTGACATTTTATTTGCACAATATGCCCCTCCAGCATTACCTTGTTACTTCTTAAAGACAAAATCACACTATTCATTGCACGATAAGTTTTTTTTTCAATCCAAGACAATGTGAAGAAGGCCAGACGCGGAAGAAGGGATGCTTCTTCTGCATCCCAAGGCTAGGAAGATGCAGAGCACCAAAGAGCTTTCTCACGGATTCAACGAAATCTCATGGAATTCTCTTATCATTGGCCTTGTTGATCGTGGAAAACCACGGAATGCTCTCAACCTATACAAGCAAATGCAATTGGGTGATTCCGCCATTCAACCTAATGCATATGCATTGGTTTCTTTACTGAAAGCATGTAGTGAGCTGAAAGATGTTCAGCAAGGTCTTCATATCCACATAAAGGCTCTTCAAACAGGTTCACTCAACACAAATCCCTTTGTTGCTAGTTCTTTGATTATTATGTATGCGAAATGTGGGTTTATTGAGAGATCAAGGCTCATCCTTGATGAGCTTTGTTCTCCAAATACTGTACCATGGACAGCAGTAATAACAGGATATTTAGAAAATGGTTTAGGATTAGAGGCACTTAATTGTTTCGAAGAGATGAGATTCAGAGGTATCATTCCAGATTCGACCACTTTTGTATGTATCTTGAAAGTTTGTGCTGATACAAGACAAGTGAGGAAAGGTCAAGAAATACATGCTGAGATTGAAAGAAACGGACTTTTGAATAGAAATGCTTTTCTTGGATGTACATTAGTTGATATGTATGCAAAATGTGGTTTTCTTTCTAGAGCTGAGGAAGTATTCTGTAACCTTAAAAATCCAAATGTTGCTTCTTGGAATTCATTGATCCATGGATATTCTGAACAAGGCCATGCTTCAGAAGCTGTGCAGTGTTTTGACCATATGCAATGTCGGTCCATTTTTCCAGATGCTTTCACACTAGCTTGTGTCTTGCGAGCTCTTGGAAGCCTTAAAGCTATTCATAAAGGTAAAGCATTACATATTCAGATAGGAAAGCAACATTTTATTCAAAGAGACTTTGTTCTCTCAAATTCATTGATGGATATGTATGCCAAGTGCGGCCTTCTGGACTTGGCACAAGAAATATTTGATAGTATTCCTCTTCGGAATTCTGTCTCTTGGAATACAATCATTGCAGGCTATGTGAGGCATGAACACTATGACGAGGCTTTGAATTGCTATGAAAGATTGGAATTTGAAGGCATTTCTGCAAATTCAGTGACCCTTATGTGCATCCTGAAAGCATGTAGTGCTATAGGGTTCATAGAAAAGGGCCAAGAAGTACATGCTGAGATTGAAACAAAGGGTCTTGTTAAATCTAGCCCTGCTATTGGGAATTCTTTAATCGATATGTATGCAAAATGTGGATTGCTTAGAGATGCTCAAAAAATGTTCAATGATCTTCCGGTTCGTGATGTAGTTTCATGGACTGCACTAATTACTGGTTACACTGAACATAATTATGGAGAAGCAGCATTAAAGTACTTTGAACAAATGCAGGTTCAAGGTATTCCTCCAAATGTTGTCACATTTTGTTGCAGTTTAAAAGCGTGTATGGATATGAGAGATGTTGGCAAAGGGGAAGAAATACATATTGAAATTAAAAGACGCCCGTCACTGAAAGGAGACCTTGTTGTTGGTTCTGCATTGATAAACATGTATGCTACATTTGGATTGCTTGAAAAAGCACAAGAAGTCTTTGATAGCTTGCCAGAAAAAACCACAGCACTATGGAACACCTTAATTATAGTATATACTGAATGTAATCATGGAAAAGAAGCACTGGAATGCCTCAAACAGATGCAACTTGAAGGTATGCTCGTGAATACTATCACATATGTTTGGTGTTTGAAAGCTTGTGTTATACTAAGAGATATAAAAAAGGCCCAAGAAATTCATTCAGAGATTGAGGAACTGGGATTTGAAGAAGATCCTTCCATTGGAAGCACTTTAATTCACATGTATGCAAATTTTGGCTTGCTTACAAAAGCACAAGCTGCTTTTGACAACCTTCAGTGTCGAGATGTTGTTATGTGGACTGCATTAATAGAAGCGTATACTGAAAATGAGCATGGGAAGGAAGCTCTCGAGTGTTTTGAGAAAATGCAGCATGAGGGTATCTTTCCAAATGTTGTAACATTTGTTTGTAGCTTGAAAGCATGCGGTAATGTTTGTGCTATTGTTATAGGTGAAGAGATACATGTAGAGATTGAAAGAAAAGGTCTTTTAGAAAGAGATCTCTTAGTTGGAAACACATTGGTTGACATGTATGCTAGATGTGGTTTACCTGCAAAAGCTCATCAAGTATGTGATAAGCTTCCAATTCGCAATGCTGTGTCTTGGACAGCAGTAATGGCAGGATACTCTCAGGTTGGAGAGATTGAAAATGTGTTTTGTGCTCTTGAGAGAATGGTAATGGAATATATAAAGCCAGATCCAATCACCTTTGTTGTTCTCCTGAATGCTTGCAGCCACATTGGTAATTTTGAGAAAAGCCAAACGTTTTTTGAGTCCATGAGCAACGATTATGGCATTATTCCTAGTGGTGAACATTACAATTGTGTGGTGGATCTTCTTAGCCGCACAGGAAAATTAGACAAAGCAGTGGAAATGATCCAGGAGATTCCAGTCACCTGTGATCTGGTGGTTTGGCATACTCTTTTGAGTGCTTGCCAATATTTGGGGAATATTGAAGTCGGGAAACAGGTTTTTGACAAAGCAATAGGTTTGGTTGAGTATGATACTCCTCATACTTTATTCCAAATGGGTCAGTTTCAGGAGTTTTTGTCAATAGAGTCAACCTCGTTAACCTACTGATAAGTTCCTTCTCTAGGAACCAAAAACAGATACATGTGAAGGCTCTTAATTTAATTATGATGTCCCATTGGCCAAACATTGCTTTCCTCTCAGCTCAAAGGAGAGAATTTGCTAAGGTTCTCAATATTCTCATTCTCTTAAGAGTTATCTACGGAACTTCTTAAATATTGAATTGCATGCAATGGCTATAAATCTAGTTGTTTAATGATTTGCATCTGCTTTTTTTGCAGATTAGATGAGACGAAAGAACAGAGTTAAAGGTCTCCTATTACAAGAGTTCATCTGCAGGAGTCAACATGCTGCATGAGGTGAGAATGATTCTAGGGTTTAAAAGAAAATTCATGGTTATTTTACGTTTGTATGGTCATATATACAGCCCTTTCCTTTTGTTTCTTTGTTTGTTTCAGTCACATGAGCAAGGGGCAGGAATGGAAATAGGGATGGGAACTGGCACGGGTGAAAATGAATTCTTTTGCTGTAGGTACTCAAACTCATTGGAAATGCCAGTTGACTTAATGTCTCAACTAATTATTGTCTCGACGATCACGTCATTGTTTTTCATGTGCACAGGATGTACTATGAGGGACAACATCAGACGTGGTGTTTTGGCTTCTCATAGGCCCTTTTTAATCTGATAAACTTCCCATATAAGAATGTCTTTTGGAAATGCATCTGCAATCAATGGAAAATGTTAATTTGGTAGATGATGAGTCCTCCATGTCAGTCAACATGAGACCATGGTCATAACCATATTTTGTCTGAATTGGATCCTAAATTTATCTACACAGTATTCCTTAGACCCCATTCAAGGCACGATTATTGACAAAATTCACGTCCGGCATTGATGACTTGTATGATGGCTGGGTGTGGAGCAGGGAATTCACTGGTGTAACAAGAATTGCATTTGAAGAAAGAGTATTGGAATGGAAAGATAACATTGAGCTTGGATACAGGAATTAGTTGACCATTTTGAATTGGGGAAAGTTGCTTGTGCATATATTACCCAGAAAGGTATAGCATAAACAAATGTTAATGTTTCCTGATTGTAATTAACAATGCTTGTAGCTTAATTTATATTCAAACAGTTAGAAATATATTTTATATTTATTATCAAGTGCCTACAGTTGGAAGGTAGCTTTCAATTTCTATGGCGTAATTGTTGCTTTTCTTACACCCATGTATGATGTTTGATCATAATATTTACTAATTGACTCAAAATTTTCAAAATCTTATAATCAGACATACCTGACTGTAATATCCTGTGCTTTGTCAAGAGAACCAAATTTGGCAGATATACACTGCAGAGTTGCCAACAAGGTTTGTTTCAATCAACCTCAGCCTTTGAACTTCATTATTAATTGCCTCGCCCTATTTATGGTCCCTCAGCTTTCAAACATATGCACAACAGAGCTGGCAAAAAGGTTTCCTTCAATCAACCTCAGCCTTGGCACTTGTCTATGGCCTTACGCTTTCAAACAAAAGAAGAAGAGTGACATCTTCAAGCTGCAATTTGCATAATAGAACAAAGCTTCCTCACGCTCAGCATACTGTGTGTTCAATGCTTTCCACAAAGAATTTCACTTGAATGCATAGATTCTTACGCAATTATCCACACAGAAAATATATAGACTTGTAACAATACATCCACCACCCATGCAATACAAATGGGCAACTTTCAAATCGGTATTTTCTTCCTTGGCCACAACTATATGCCCTTTAATGCAACTTATACGCATTCTCTACCATTTCATAATAACTCGGGTCTTGCTTTCAATCCACAAGCCCCGATCTAAATGTCCATTGCTACAACTTATATGAAGTGTCAGATTCCTCATCAAATAATGTTCTAGTCAATGTCAATACATAAATTTGGAAAAGGTGCATCTTTGTTGACTATGTTCTTTGAAAAGGTGTACGATAGTCCAATAAACCATCTACAAAAGGTGTAATATTCCTTTGCTAAACGTTGGTTAATACAATTTATGTACATTCAGTCATATCTTGCTCTTATGTTCAGTCCTATACAAGGGTGACGATGAGGAGCCTCAATTTGAGACATTAAGACATAAGCAACAGGGTCATTGATATCGAGATTTACAGCATTTTCAAAGGCTTGTTTCCCAACATCTGCATTTCCCAAACTTCTACAAGCACCCAGTACGGTATGCCACATCAAAAGATGAGAAGAAAAAGACATCCTTTCAATCATATCCACGGCCTTTTCTAAATTTCCGGCTCGGCCAAAGAGATCAACCATGCACATATGATGCTCGACCATTGGCATGATTCCATAGTCTTTGGTCATTGCTTCAAAATATGTCATACTCTTATTGATCAGACAATCTCGACTGCAAGCATTTAAAACAACTACAAAAGTGACTGGATTTGGTTGTATCCCGGCTCCTTGCATTTCTTCAAATATGTATAAGACATTCTTACTTTCTCCATTGTAGGCATGCCCTGCCATTAGTGTTGTCCAAGAGACAATATCTCGAACTGGAAGCTTATTGAATACATCTTGAGCTTTGTCAAGTGAACCACATTTGGCATACATATCCACCACAGAGTTTCCAACAACAAGATCTTTCTCAATCAACTTCTGTCTTTCAGCTTCACCATGGATTTCTTGGCCCTTAATTAATGCCCCAATGTTACCACAAGCTTTCAAACAACAAAGAAATGTAACAGTGTTGGGGGAGACACCCTCCTTTTTCATTTTCTCGAAACACAACAATGCTTTGTCACCCTGCTCATTTTCAGCATACCCTGTAATGAGTGCATTCCAGGACACCACACTCCGGACATAGAGTTTTTCAAATACTTGGCCAGCCGTTGCAAGTGATCCGCACTTTGCATACATATCTACCAAGGTGTTTCCAAGAGCAATATCCATTCGAACCAATCCTCGTTTTTCCATATTGATATGTATTTCATGGCCTTTCTCTATAGCACCCATATTGCTACAAGCCTTCAAGTTGCAAAGGAAAGTGATGGCATCTGGAGAAGCACCTTCAAGTTGCATTTCTTCAAAGCATGCCAAAGCTTCCTTTCCATGGCCATGTTCAGCATATCCTGCTATTAAAGCTGACCATGAGACAACGTCTCTAACTAAAAGCTGATCAAACACCTCTTTGGCCCTATCTAAGAAGCCAAATTTAGCATACATACCAAGCAAACTATTGCCAAGGAATACATCTGTTGGAAACAATCCTTGTTTTTCAATCATACCGTGTATGTCTTGCCCTCTATCTTTAGCACCAAGGTTAGCACAAGCTTTCAAACAACATGTGAAAGTGACACAGTCAGGGGGGTTATTTACATGCCTAAGCTGCATCTGCTCAAAGCAATCAAGTGCTTTGCGGTTCTGCCCATGTTCTACATATCCTGATATCAATGCATTCCATGACACTGTATTATGAGCAGGAAGCTCATCAAAAACTTTTTGTGCTTTCTCAAGACAACCACATTTTGCATACATATCCACCAATGTGCTTCCAACAAAGAGGTTTTGTCTAAGCAAACCACTTTTGTCAATATCTCCATGAATGTGGATACCACAACAAAGGTTCTTAAGCTTTGAGCAAGATTTCAACAAAGCTACAAAAGTGCGAGGATCTAGATGTCCCGATGAAGAGACATATTCATTTTTTCTCACATATTCATCTTTTTTCTGATACAAAAGGAGCGCAGACTGCATGCAGCCATATGATATATATGCATTAAGGATGGATTCCCATGCCCATACATCTTTATGAACTATTTCTTCAATGGTCTTTTGGGCACATTCTAAATTTCCATTCTCTACTAGCATGCATACAATATTATTTCCCAGTGTGTTGTGAGCTTTAAGTCCACATTTCTGGATGCGTAAATACATATTCGATGAGAGCCCACCATGAGACCTTCTCTCCTTTGTGCATCTGTTTAGAATATATCTAAACTCCTCAACACAAGGTTGAGGCAGCATTCCCTTGTCTAGAGAAAAAGAGTGCTCTCTATACAGATAGTATGTAAAAAGAACTGTTTTTCAAATTCCCAGTCCACATTTCTGGATGCGTATATATATATACAATGAGATCCCACCATGAGACCTTCTCTCTTTTGCCCATCTGTTTAGAATATACCTAAACTCCTCAACACAAGGCTGAGACAGCATTCCTTGCCTAGAGAAACAGTGTGCTCTCGGTACAGAGGATGCGCAAGAAGAACTATTTTTCTAATAACCAATTGTAAACACACTCTAAGGGTGCATTCGCGTTTGGAAGTTGAATATACTTTCTAACTGTCACTCTGGTACACACCTAGTAAAGGAAGAAATTATATCTTGTTTAGATGCTAGTGTTCTACTTAGATGTTGAGTCCTTCCTTGGTCAAGAAAGAAACTGCTATTATTATATCTAGCGACCATGATATTTCTTTCATTGGTTCTTCATGGTAATTCTGTTTGACACATTTTCATATATAGACTCCTATAGAAACATCAGTAAGTGATAGAATTAATTTAGTCATACTTGTTGAGCCAAGAACTTCAGTGTTGGAAATTTGTATTCATATTTAAGAGCACTTGCAATAGCTTTACACGTCACATATATGCTTGCTTAAGAACACTTTATGTTCAATCTCATGAATATTCATTCATATTTTACCCATTGAAACTCGAAAAGATTGAACTGCAAACATTACTAAAAGAAATGGCACCAAGTTTTCAGATCTACCCATTTGCTTAAATTCGGAAGTATTTAAAATTCTAATCTCATGATTCCACCACTATTTGTTTATTGAGCCCATTTTAGCTAGGCAATGTCCTCTTAATCTAAATCAAGGGGACATGTTCCATCTTTGCATCCAAAATATACTTTAGTTTTATACAAGCTCTCATGTAGAGGTTAAGCTTTACTTGCCATATAGGGGAAGGTTATATTTTCAGAATTTCAATCTGTCACAAGGTGTAATCAAATTATACCTCGTTTAGACATACTGATTAGTCCTTCAGAGTATAGAAATACTCATATCAGGTAATGGGCTTGTAGAAATTGTTCACATAAAAATGTAGATTAAGATATTTAAGCCAAAACATCAACTATACATTAGAAATACCACCACAAAAAGGCGATTTGAATAAGGAGCTCGTTTATCAAGCTTTCACAGAGTAAAATCACACAAAAACAAGTTGCATGCCTGATTCATGTTTGCAGCTTCCATACTAAACCATCAGTATGAGTTTACCATACCAAGCGCAACAAACTCCAAAAAAGAAAGAGACAGTAAAAATAATAAAAAGAATAACTTGGTCAAATTATTTTCCTTTCCAGCTTTCTTTGTGTCTCCCACAAAATTCTACTATGTGAAGATTCACACGTGAGAAGGCAAAACAAAAATTGAGAAACACACGAAAAGCACGAGACAATAATCTAAGCACTTGTCATATAGATATTTTCTTGTAAATCATATATGCTTCAATTTCTCTACACATTTGCACCGAAAACCATAAATTTTCTATGTATATCACATTATGGGCAGAAATCACAATCTAGAGTATTACTCTAAAACAGCAACAGAAAAGCCACATGCATGCAATGTACACAATGATATGCACAACAAATTCTTAGCAGCTACACCTTACAAAAGCTGACCTCGAACAATGTGCAGCATGAAGAAAATAGGGCATGATACAGATGCAAAGGGAACATTGCAAGTTTAATTTGGCCATGTGGGTAATTAAGATGAAACGTGAAAACCAGCTCACAACTATATCTCACAAATCAGACATGTATGACACCTGCATATAATCTCGGGTAGGAATACAATCAAGAGTCCAACAAGCATTCTTCCCTTCAGGATATATGCCCAATGAAGACAAATTATCCAATCAACAGTAGACAAAATCTCACAAGATCAGATCATATGTAGCTCAGGCCTATAATGTCACACAAGCGATCTATAAAGGGTCAATAACGGTATTGCCCTGCATCATAACCTTGACTCCTGGATTGCAGCATGGAAGAAGCATCATAATTTGAGTTCCTATATGATTGTGAAGAGTTGTGATAACCCCCTGCCTCACCTCTGAAAGATCCGTAGCCTCCAGACGAAACTCCATCATTCCGATCCACAGAGTTACCATAGCCAACTTGCTCACGGTTAGCCAATCCACCACCAGATGTTGGACCCATATCATAATCATAATATTTGGGACCCAATTGCATTGAAGGTTGTTGGTATTGTTGGTATTGTTGGTAATGTTGCTGCCTATACTGAGCCTCTTGCCTCAGAAACTCTTCCCTCTGCTTTCCTTGTTGTGACCTAAGGGATACCATCTTCTGCTGGTACTGTTCTTGGATCTCTCTTATTGCCTACAAACAAAAATAAAAAGTTCAAAAAGAAAGGTCTGCACACATTAAAAATAACTTGCTTCGCAAAGACTTCAGACCTCTCGGTGCCTTGCATTCTCCTTGTCTTCAGCATCATTTAGCTCCTTGGTAAGCTGCATTGTCTCTTGTACAAACTTGTGTTCAAGTGTTTCAATCGTCATTGTCATGGATTGCTGCTGATCATGCCCCACATCGACCTCTGGACCTAGATCTTTCCCTTTAGACATCCAAACCTCCCCCCATTTAGAGCTTGTTCTTAGTCTAAACAACCTGAACATAAGTATCAGACTCTAATGCACAGGGATTGATCTATACCTCCTTTATGCCCGTATGCAAAAGAACCATTCTGGTTTCCTGCGTCCCTTTGACGTCTCGCATCCATTTGATTAATCTGTTCCACACTACCATGCTGAGAATCTTCATAGTAAGGAATATCCTGACCAAGATATGGTTGCATACTTGGTTCATGATGAGATGGTTGATTGGGAATGTGCTGAATTTGTCCAGAACCCAATGCATTTGCATTAGATCCATGTTTGTGAGATCCATAAGACCGATATGGTCCACCTTGTGGCTTCCTTTCATGCTGAACATTATCAATCAACTTCTTCACAGCATCAACTGCTTTTCCAACCATAGTACGACTGCTTCCTGAAATACGTACAAAAAAGGATCCATTTCCAGCTGCTATATTGTCTTCTAGTTTCAATCGGCATCCTGTATCTTTCTCAATCCCCTGTATAGTGGAACCTGAAGTCCCAATAATTCTTGGCTTCAACCTTTTATCCTTCACTGGAACTTTTTCAACAACCTCACTTGGCTTGCGATTTACGCCCAACGTAGATGGACAACCCTGTACATCAATAGTCAAATTATGAGATGTGTTTAGGGAGCTTTGGAAATAGATCTTTGTGGCTACCTTCAGGAGTGTGGAAAACAACATGACTATACCGTATACACATAAAATTATCCCTTTAGTGGTCCTGATTAAATTAAAGATTATAACTAGCATCTTATGGATAATGATGCTCAGAAATCGCAAACAAAGCTTATTGTGGCCATAAAGCATCAATCACAACTCGTGGATTGATATATACATATCAATTCCAAATCATGTACGTATCTGTCAGCTTCATTGTACAAAACGAATATTTCAATACATGGAGGAAATAAAGAACTAATTCCATGAAGTTTATTGCATAGGACATACACATGACATGCTTCAGAACATTGCCAAAAATGACTCCAACTACCAGTGGCATCATTTTCAAGTTTCACTATCCATACACAGATATGGTATTTAAATGGTTATTCTTACCAATCACCAAAATTTTGAGATTAGAATCATAAAATGTTAAACACGATTGGCCATGCCATCACTCCTGTGTCTCATAACTGTGGTTGTAAAATCGCAAAAACTTGGTACCCACTACCTGCAACTAAGCAATCCTAAGGAAGCTGGTTGGCTAAAAAGCGTGTGGCACTCATTCATCTCTCGTGAAGATGGTCTCCCATTCAAGCATTAGTATGTATGGTGGACAACCAACTGTACGCTCTGTATAACCCTTTGCTGAACATTTTTCAAGTACTGATTACTGTAAAAGCAAGCATAAGTAGTTTGGAGTTCAGTGTATTACCTGAATATTTTCAAACATACCTGTGAAAAATGACCATACTCGCCACAAATACGGCAAATGAGCTCCTCTTCCTTCTTCTTTTTCCAATTTCTCTCTATTGCTTTGGCTTTGGCCTCCCATACTTTAGCTTCCCTACTTGTGAAATCAGTGGGGACAGCATTAGGATCAGGAAGGCCATCATCCTCATCATCAGGTTCACCAGAATTTTCCTGTGAAACCATTGACCTCTTTTTCAAAGAGGGATTATCACGAGAGCCTTCATTTGTGGACCTAACAGGCCCCGTGTACTCTTTCCCGTAAACCTCCTTAAACCATTCCTCATCTCTTTCATCATCCTTGGTCTCATCCATCGATGCTAAGAACCAAGATATTTAAATAATTTGTCTAACTTACAACTACTGGTGGCTTGAGGGTTGTAGAAGCACCAGAAGTGCTAGGCCACTGCCTCACTAATTTCACTGTCAATTTTTATAGAACAAACAGAGGATGTTACCCCAGATTGACACTAATGCTATGAAAAATCCATTTGTGCACTCCCATAACATTGCATCAATTTATAGCTTTACTTACCTTAATTAATCATCCTCTAAGCTTACGCAGCCTCAGATCCAAGACTGATAGCTCAAACCTGAATCACAAGCAATAAGGCTTGCTTTCATGGACCTTTATATTGAACTTGAATATAGAAATCCAAGAAATGAATCAACAATGTATGCACTGATGAACATCAAAAACCAAAGACATCACATTGTATCTGATGTCTACAGATCAATCAAGAAGAAAACCTATGGCTCAAGGTACTGCTAGCTATTAGTGACAATTTTTAATCCAATGTTTGTGGTATGTACAGTTGGAGAAATGATTGACTACAACTGCACCATCAAGAGCAAGACTCAATATTCAGCCTAAGAAATAATCATCAGCGAACCCTGAAACAACAATTCATGCACTGATTCATATTGCGCATTGAATGCATCACATCAAGACCCAATGTCTACAGACCAGAACTTCCAAAATATATCGCTTAAAGTTAGTACCGGTATGCTTATGAAAGCTTTGAACCCAAACTTTAACTAAGATATCTAAACTTAAGAGCCCCAGAAACGATTTTAGGAGGTATACATATCAACCAGATTCGACAACTCTGACCCTCCTTGAGAACCAGATTCAAACATTGGAAAAAGATAAAAACACACAGTTAACAGCAAGATTATACGTTTGAAAGGTAATGCAATCATATTAATGAAAATTTTGTACCACATAAACGTTGCATACTAAAACCAGAACCAATGGCATTCCTTTTCCAAGAACAAGAATCAAATTACTGGTGTTACCTTTAAGAAATAATAAATCAAGATAAAATATTTGGTTAAAGATTAAATATTTGAGAGTTGATGCTGGCCCAATAGCGACAACTTGAAGCCACTAATTATGGTATCAAGAGTTGCAGGAACAACTTTAATGATACCAACAGCATTGACTATGTCCTCGTATGCATATGAGAAACGAGAGCAATGAATCTTCCTAATGAAGACACCAACCTATGTGCTTACACGCCTGATTCTTTATCTCCTCCTACACTAGTTATGTTTTATGCTAAGGCACCTAAGCATGCATATTGGTAGGAAGTTTGTGAGCCACGAGATAGGTGGTGAGGTAAGGAAATAAGAGGGATGAAGTTCGCATGAAAACCAGAGATAAATCAAAAAGCATCTTCTCAACAAAAGATTGTGTGGGTCTCGCAAAAGTATGGTTGATATGCAAACTGTGTTTAGCCGAAACAGAGTTATATTTCAGGTAACACTGAAAAATGCAAGTAGATCTTGCATAGAAAAATATAGAAAGCCAAAGTTTTGATGTTTTCAAGTGCTTCCGATTAGTACTGGAACCAAATATATGCATGGTACCATAGAAAATCAACAACCAACTCATCTCCTGTAGGCATAACGAAAAGGATTTACATATTATAGCAGTGATTATGGCATTTCTGGCTATCGCAATTCGTCCATGAACCTTAAGATTGGAAGATTCCTCAAGAAACAAAAATCAACTCTTGTAAATTACACAGCGATGGGACAAAACAAAAAGCAGGAAAAGCGAGAGAAGAGAGGGGGAGAGGAATACCTTCAGATGATTTGGTTCAGGTCGATTAAAGATTAACAAAACCCGTCAGATGATTCGAAGCTCCGATGAATGAAGGCGAGCGACAGAGCTTCCGTGGACAGGACCAAGAAACCAGAGGTCCCCAAAATTGGGAGAGATGAGAAAACCCTAGTTCATTAGTTACTTCTAGTATTTAAATACAGGGGAATGGAGTGGGCTGTTTTCAAACAACACAAATACAATATACATACAATATCCTTCTCCTATCATAGCTAGTATTTTAGTAGTTCACACATGTATGTATGTATGTACAACACATCACACCTCCATGGGGCCCTTAACGCTCCGAGATCGCCCCATTTCGGCCCCCCCAGCTGGATTGATGAAGCGAGGCCATGTGTAAAGGATGTTAAGAACAATCGCTAAACCATTCAAGGAAGAGGGGAAATTGTAGCTTGCATTTCCTCCTTGAAGTAGCCCCTCCTACAGAGCTATGGCTTGAGATGCCCCTCTTTGTTTGCAAATACGAAAAGGATAAGAGAGTGAACTACATCGTCGTTTCCTGAAACGAATTAACACATGAACTTGTACACAGAATGGTCATCTTGACCTCCCAAACTAGTTAATTCGAGGGTTAGAATATCACTTTCATACATCGGAAGTCATTTGTCAGTTTCATTAAGCCAATACAATGTTTCTTTCATTAAGTTAGTACAAAGTTTCTTACTATCTAATTGCATTCGTTGCAAGCCAAGGGAACCCTTTGTGAATGGAAAATCACAAACGATGAATGCATGAGATGTTCCAAATCTTTTCGTTGTCATTGGGCATTCTCATCGTCATGGTATGCTTCTGAGAGATATACATATTTAACTTATGTTGTTCAAATAGATATATAATATTTAAATGGGTATAACATAATGCTCAATTACATGGCATGAAGCTCATCATTTCACACTATTTTAGCATGCTTTACCATAACAAATACTATGGACTAACATTTGCCATGTTAGTTTTATTCATTCAAAAATGTCGCATTTGATTTATATTATAGTTTGATGTGTTCACAATATTGTTCCGAACAGCCACAGTCTCCTTGAAATGTAGACTGGTAAGCCTTTGTAACGATCTATAGTCAATACAAGTCTTGCAATGTTATTTAGTAGCAACTCGTCTCCCATAAACATCACATTTCTATTTCTAGTTTCCACATGAATGTTGCCATGACCTGTGTTGGATATACCTCACCAAAACAATACCATGATTTGGAGATGCAAATTGCTTGCTTATAACTCACATTTGTTCATTTCTTGATACTCAACATCATAATAATAGCATGAGATTTGTAGACATGACATATGTCCTCCTCATGGATATCCATAGTTTGTTTCTTACCAAAAATTCAAATGGTCTCATTGATAAGCAATGTGTCCATTATCTCTACACATTGACTTTCTCACTTGATTATTTTTTCATTGATAAGTAACATGTGCATTTATCCACGTATATTTCTTTCCTCGCATTGATAAATCATCGAGGCAAACAAATTGCATGGTCACATTAGGATTTGATATTGGTCATGAATCCTCTTTAAGTCATTTAAAAAATAAATGCATCATACAACATCCATATTTTGATTGTTGGTTATCTATGGTCCTTTTGAGTTCCCTTTTTCCAAGGGGGGAATGACCATTCAAACTTCATTTTACTAGATTCGGCATTTTACTTATGGTTATAAAACACCTTTCTAGAGGGAATAAGTGATCTCATGTTGACTTATTTTGTAACAACTTTCCATCACAATTCTTTGCAAAACCCACATAGTATGGAGTTGCATATAAAGTAGGAGCATTATGTTGGTCCTTGCAGATTACATTATGCAAGCGGTTGTCTTAATTACCATTACCGCTAACTATACATTCATAGTATACACATTGGATGTATATGACACAATCAATGGTAACACATGAGCACCCTCTATTTCGCAAATGCCCTATTATTTAGGAGCAGATTATCTTCAAATCCACAGAGGGGCACATTGTAAGGGTATGAACATCCAATGCCCTGTATTGAACCACACCCCCATTGTAATCAATATGGTTTCTCTTGGGGATGAAGGCTAGTTACTATGAAGCGATAGTGGTCAACCAACAGTCAAGAAGAATCTGGCATGAGTGATGTCACATATGGAGGTTAAGGTCACATGAATGGACTTCTGCCATTTCATCTGATTGAGTTCAGATCCAATTCTCATCTCCTTGCTTAATGACATCACCAACCAAATTCCCTTGTCCAGCCAAAACTCTACTGTAGAAGAGATGACCATGTATCCTTCTCCGAATGCAATGCATGTTTGAAAGCTAGTTCCCCAAATTCCATGGCACCCCAATTTCTACAAGCACCTAATATTGTATGCCACATATAAAGATCAGAACTAGCAGGCATTTTCTCGACTGTCATTACTGTCTTGTCAAATCGGCCTGTTCGGGTAAAGAGATCGACGACACAAGTATAGTGCTCGATGGTTGCACTAATTCCATAGTGTTTGCTCATAGCCTCAAAATAGGTATGGCTCCTGTTGAATAGACCTACCTTACTGCATGTATTCAGAACAACAACAAAAGTGACCTCATTCGGCCATATACCTTCGGCTAACATGCTATCAAAAAAATGAAAAACATTTTCACTATCTCCGAGCTGACTATATCCCGACATCAAAGAAGTCCAAGAGACTACGTCTCGACTTGGCAGTTGGTCGAATACATATCTTGCTTTACCGACCAAGCCACATTTAGAATACATATCGACCAAACTATTCCCAACGATGATGTTTCCCTCTAACAAACCTTGCCTTTCAATCTCACCATGAATTTCTTCACCTTTTTTTATTGATCCCATATTTGCACAAGCTTTCAAGGCACAAATAAGGGTTCCAGAATTTGGTGACACCCCTTGAAGTTGCATTTGTTCGAAACATTTTAATGCTTCATCACCATGTTCATGTTCAGCATATCCTGCAATTAATGCTGTCCATGATACTACATTTTGAACTGGAAGCGTCTCAAATACTTGCAATGCTTTGGAATGTAATCCACATTGTGAATACATATCCACAAGAGCATTTCCCATAACAACGTCGTTTTCAAGCAATTCTTCTCTCTCAATCTCCGCATGTATTTCTTGTCCCTTCCCCACAGATCTTATTTTGCTACAAGCATTTAAAAAGCTCACATATGTGAAAGAATCAATAGGCACACCTTCAAGTCGCATTTGTTCAAAACATTTGAGTGTTTCTTCGGCATAGCCATGTTCAACATATCCTGTGATTAGTGAAGTCCACAATATTGTGTCTCGAATTGGAAGTTTGTCAAAGACTTCTTGAGCCTTTATAAGTGATCCACATTTAGTGTACATATCAACCAAAGCACTCCCAAGAAAAGGATCTTTTTCAAGTAACCCTTTCTTATTGATCTCGACATGTATCTTTTCACCTTTATCTATAGCGCTGATGTTACCACAAGCTTTCAAGGCACAAACAAAAATTTCTGAGCTAGCAACCACCCCCTCAAGGCACATTTCTTCAAAATATTCGAGTACTTCATCATCATCTCCATTTTCAGCACATCCTATTAGTAATGCACTCCATGCATTTGCATCTCGAACAGAAAGTCTATCAAAAATTTGGCGTGCTTTCGTGAATGATCCACATTTAGAATACATGTCAACTAACGCCAGGCCTATCGCAGGATCATTTTCACACAAACCCTGCCTTTCAATTTCACAATGTATTCTTTGACCCCTCTCCAATCCTCTTATAATCCCACAAGCTTTCAAGATGCAAATGAATGTTATAGAGTTGGGTAAGGCACCATCAACTTGCATCTGGTCAAAGAACTTAAATGCTTCCAGAGCACATTCACTTTCAACATACCCCGAAATCAGTGTTGTCCAAGTAAACACATCTCGATCTTGAAGCCTATTAAATTGGTTTTGTGATTCTTCAAACAACCCACATTTAGCATACATACCTAACAATGCATTGCCAATGATCAAGTTTCCTTCGAGAAAACCTTTCTTTTCAATATCCGCATGATGTTCTCTACCCATCTCAATCGCTTGTATGCTACCAGAAGCTTTCAAGGCAGAAATGAACGTGCTAGCATTTGGAGAAACCCCCTTTGCTTGCATGTGTCGGAAGCATTGAAGAGCTTTCTCTTGATCTCCATGTTCGGCATATCCTAATATCAACTCATTCCAAGACACCACATTCAGAGATGGAAGTTTATCGAAGGTTTGTTGTGCTAAAGCGAGCAAACCATGTTTGGCATACATACCAACCAAGGCATTGCCAACAAGAAGGTCCTTTTCTATCAATCCTAGTCTCTCAATCTCCAGATGGATTTTACAGCCTATATCTATTGCACTTATACTAGTACAAGCTTTCAAGCTACATACATATGTGGTGACATTTGGCGAGACTCCTTCGAGTTGCATCTGCTCAAAATACTTGAGTGCTCTCCACTGATGCCCAAGGTCAATATATCCACCAATCAATGAATTCCATACAACAACATTTCGATCTTGAAGCTCATCAAAAACATGTTGGGCTTTTTCAAGCAATCCAAATTTAAAATACATATTAAGTAAAGCACTTCCAATGAAAAGGTTTTTTCCAAATAACCCAGTTCCTTCAATCTCCAAGTGTAGTTCTTCACCTTTCTGAACATTTTCCATAGTTCCACAAGCTTTCAAAACAAAAAGGTAAGTAACAGAATTTGGAGAGACGCCCTCGAGTTGCATATGGTCAAAACACTCTAAAGCTTCCTTACCATAATTATGTTCTACATAACCTGAGATTATTGTAGTCCAAGAGACAACATTCCGATCCAAAAGATGATCAAATTGACATTGTGCTTCACAAAGCAAACCTAGTTTAGCATACATTGCAACCAATGCATTGCCAATAGCAATCTCTTTCACATGAAATCCTTTTTTTTCAATCTCGCCATGTACTTCTTGGCCCTTCTGTATGGATCCTATAGTAGTGCAAGCTTTCAAGCTAGAGATCAAAGTAACAAAATTTGCAGAGTAACCCTCACAATGCATTTTATCGAGAAATTGAAGAGCTTCTTCTCCTCTCGCATTTTCAACATACCCTGTTATTATTGTTGTCCATAACACCACGTTTTTACATGGAATTTCATCAAAAACTTGCTTTGCCCTTGCAAGAGAACCACATTTTGCATACATATCAATCAATGCAGAACCAATGTATACATTTGTATGGATCAAACCTACCCTACAAATATCGCCATGGATTTGAAGACCTTTCTCTAGGTCTTTTACATTTGCACAAGCTTTCAACAAAGCAAGAAAAGTGTGCTCACTGAAATATAGAGAATGTTGTTGATTATGATGATGACGCTGTTGTTGTTGAAATTGTTGATGCAAGGAGAGAGCATTCTGGTACTTTCCACGCTTGACATGTTGAATGATGAGAGAATCTAATGACTGATCGTCCGTATGATCACCATCAACCGTGTCCACGATAGCTTCTTTGTGCAGGAAAACGGAGGAAGAGTGGAAGAATGGGTGGCTTCCTTTGTTGGCTGCTTTCCATATCCCTCCTCTTACTGATAGCATCAGCATTGCAACCACAGCATTTATCCTTCTCCCTTCTGAACTCGAGATCTTCACTCAGAGAAATGCGAGAGATCCACCAAAAAGAATCCCGCTAGTTCATGGGTTTAGAGAGGAGCGTTTTTACGTGTCACAGCTCAAGGTTTTCGTGAAGCGAAATAAAGCTCCACAAAAAAGAAGGGATTTGAATGTCTTGGTTGGTCGGAACGAAAAGCCAAATAGACACACACAAAAAAGGTATCGTTAATGGTGTAGGAAACCTGAACAAAGGTTTCGTAATCGTTAATGTGCCCAGTGAAAGTTCATGTTATAGCAAGGAGGAAAAAAGGTTTTTTTGTTAATGTCCCGAGATTCGTTCATGTTATTAACAAAGGAGGAAAACAGAAGATAAATGAGGGGTTTGACTTTGTGATTGAGAAGGGGAAGTTTTACAATTTGAAATGTTTTCCAATCATATCCTCTTTTCATAAGGGTGGTGTAACCAAGAGAAGGGCCTGATTTCATAAGGAAAAGGTTTAATGTCATCGAACGCACATGAAAAACAAGGGAAAGGGAAAGGTTCGGTGCATTGATTTTGAGAGGATGAGTAAACGAAGGGGATGATCAAGTGTTTTTTGAGTTGAGAATGAGAAGTTGAACCATCTTGGTTGAGAAGGACTGATACAAATTAGGCAAGGGTTCAACATTATCCTGACTTGCAAGGGGAATTCAAACAAGAAGGGTAGGCATGGTTTCATGTCCATCAAAATGTTTTATCATTACAAGACATGGAAGGGCAAAGGCAAGGTTATATGTCCACCCCTCACCCCTATATGTACATACATGTTATATTAGTCTAGTCCACACAACAAGATACCAGAATGGCATCTCGTTAGGCACTAGGGACATCCATGGCATGTACAACAAGCATCATATAACAACGGAACATGTATAAGTCAATGTCATCGGAAGAAGAGGAGGAACTAAGTGCTATGGTTCCTCCTCATACGTGGGAGTGTTTGTGTCATGTATGACTTACATATTCTCACTTCCTAGCTAGAAGAAAGAAAGATATATTAACGACTTTTAAGAGGGGCCAAAATGGCCTATAAGAAAGACCAAACAAGAGATTACATTACATCTTAAGTGTAAACAAATAAAAATGTACATATATGTATGTATAGAATGCAGAGTAGTTCCATAATGAAGGAATGATATGACGTGAAGCCTCCCTTCCTTCTAAGTTCTCACCAAACGAAAAGAGGAGGAGACAGGGGAAGGGGAGATCACCATTCTCTTTCCTCCATGCGTGCACTGTCCCTGCTTTCCCGATCTCAGCTACGATGGCCGCCGAAGCCTTCCATGATCTCTGCTTCTCGATTCATCTCTAATTATAGCTCTACTAATGCTGAATCTTGCGATGGAAAAGGACCCGATAACTCTCTCAAAGGAGAGCTTCGCCGCCTGTTCAAGCTCATACACCCTGATCTCTTCCACAATCAACCCCTCGAACAGGTAATTATTCCTCTGTTTTTCTTCCCTCTCCTTTTCACCATGGCTCGTCATCTTTATATCTCCTTTTTTCTGTTTGCGTGGCATTGAAGTATTTGTTAAAGTGAACTTCAAAAACTTGATCTGATGCCTGTTCTTTTTTAAAACAGGCAGAATATGTTGAACGAAGAAATATATGTATGCAAAATATGTGTATGTCTATGTATGCATTTTCTTGTATGTATGTATATATATATATATATAT